>NC_080717.1:8455000-8607500 GCF_019097595.1 Hemibagrus wyckioides | reverse complement strand
GTCATGAAATCACTTCAGCAGAATGACCATCGGTCATTCAGTGGCTTCAAGAGCAATAAAGTTTTATCAAGAAAACCGGTTGTTTTACAGAGATTATCAAACGGATGATGCATTAATAACGACATAAAGAGAAACTGAGCCTCATGAGCGGGTTTATGTTCCATTTTTATCAAAATGAAAGAGCACAGGAGCTGAGCGGTTATGGGATAAACGTCTGCAAAAGTTCCCAAATTTGTGTAGGATATGTAGTTTATATTTTGTTGTATATGCCTAAAAATATTGAAATATAATTTTACATCTAAGCACTTCAAATTCATAAAATTTGTAGTTCTCATTTTCATTTTGCTCAATAGATGCCTCTAGTCCATTAACTAAAGCAGCCAACTCGAACGAAATGAGGCGCCTGTTAGCTGAATTCATGTGAATTAAAAGAGCATCCATGGCTTCTGTAGAAAAAAGCAAAGATGTGCTGACTGAATAAATAATAAATGAAACAGCATGTGGTGATGAAAACACACTGTGTACTTTGTGTACTCAGGTAAATGGGAGGTTGAGGAGATGAAGGACACAAAGCTGCCAGGTGATAAAGGCCTTGTGCTGAAGTCCAGAGCCAAACATCACGCCATCTCCGCTCTGCTACTGCGACCTTTCACCTTCGACACCAAACCCCTCATCGTCCAGTGAGTGTTTACTTGTATACCTGAACAAACGCAGATGTCAACGTATTTCTAGTCAGTCTATTGATTTAAGTTAACATTGCTAGGCATTCGCATATAATTGCTCTAGACAGTTCTGAAATCCTGACCTGTTGTTGTTGTTCAGATATGAGGTGAACTTCCAGAATGGAATCGACTGTGGCGGTGCCTACGTCAAACTGCTCTCCCAGAGCGCAGACTTCAACTTGGTAAAAGACTTTCTACATGAAATTTAATGTTTAACTATTCCGAACTTTATTAAGCCATATTTTCTCATTGTTCCTCGTTCCTGAACTCCAGCAATCCAGATACTTAACTACTTGCATAATCTAATTGATGATGGGACCTGAAAGTGGAACTGATTTTAAAAAATGCTCACAGTGGCAATTATAAAGCTGGATATGAGCGAGTATGTTTATAAATAGTTTGCAGATACAATCATAAGAAAACTCAGCACAGTGGGCTAGCTGATAAACGTATGCGCCGTTCTCTCCCGTGTTTAGAGTACGTCACTGTGTAGTAATAAATAATACACTCCATGCATCATGTGACCAAATGACCGAGTCCTCGATTCCTCACCGCCTTCTCCTGTCCCCTCTCCCTCATTCAGGACGAGTTTGTGGATAAGACCCCATACACCATCATGTTCGGACCGGATAAGTGCGGCGAGGACTACAAGCTCCACTTCATCTTCCGCCACAAAAACCCCAAGACGGGCGAGTACGAGGAAAAACACGCCAAAAAGCCAGATTCAGACCTTCGCACATACTACACGGACAAGAAGACCCACCTGTACACACTGGGTAAGATTTACAGCTGTTTAGGTCCTGCTATGTCATGTGTGATGATGAATGAAACCGGATTATTGCATATAATTCCAGGCATGGTTAAGGTTGCTCGAAAGTTCACTATTTGGTGAAATCGTGTGCAAATGTTCCTAATTAAAGAATCGGCACATGATGGTGATATGCGTCAAGATCGTTAGTGTCTTGTGTTGATGCGTAAGCTGTGTGACATGGGTTATCTTCACACACCTTCGGTTGTGATCCGACAGCATGTCGAAGCCATTGTGGTACCAGTTCACCGTTTCAGCCCAGCCAGTGACTGATTAAATGAACCAACAGAGCAGTAATTAACAGTGAAATCTCTAAATGAATGACTCTTGTAATAACTCTACATTATTAACTAGTGAATTGGACAGGATGAGCGCTAACATGAAGTCAATAAAAGTAAGAATGCAGACAGCTTAGTGTGACAGAACATAATTATACAGACCGTACATAACGATTTAGTGAGATAATGAATACCGTGCCATGTTCCCTGTAGTGTTGAACCCAGACAACAGCTTCGAGATACTGATTGACCAGACGGTGGTGAACAGCGGAAGTCTGCTGAATGATGTGACCCCCGCAGTAAACCCTCCCGCTGAGATCGAAGATCCCGATGACCACAAGCCAGAAGACTGGGACGAGAGGCCGAAGATCCAGGACCCAGACGCTGTCAAGCCTGAGGACTGGTATGTGCTGTGCTTCTATATAGAGATGAGGTCATTTAATACTCTCAGAAGTTGTGGTGTGTGCTCTACCCGTCATGTCTTTTTGTTGCCTGGCAACTACAGTTTATATACACTCCGAGAAGCTTTTTAATACTAGGGAGCAGCCCGTTTGCTACCAAGACCAGTAGACACGTTTTCCACAGTGTGCTTCCACGTCTCAGTGCTAGATCTGTCATGCTTATGGACCCAGTTTGAGGTGACTTGTGCTTTGTGACATGATACAGTAGCACACTGGCATAGATTTACAGCAGTCAAAGGGTGTGCCCAGAAAACATTCCCCACACCATTACACCACCACCACCACCACCAGCCTGGACATTTGACACTTGAATGCAGGTTCCATGTGCATGTTGTAGCATAAATCGATTCATCAGACCAGCAAGAGAGGCTAAGGAAAAATAAACCAGAGGAGATGAATGAGAGAGGCTGAAAACCACCATGCTTTTAACCAGGAAATGAAAATTCAGTGAGTAAGTCGCACGGCCTTGCCCATGGTGAATCATAAGTGCATCTTTTCCACTTTCATTTTGCCATCGGTGCTTCAAGTTGGCCATCAAACCATTTTTCACAAGTGACTCAATTCTCCTCACTTCCTGTGACATCTTCCTGTTCAAGCAGCAGTAGCGGTAAAATTGTTGCAGCAAATTTTTTTTTTTTTTTTTTTTAATGTGTAAAGCATGCTCTCAGCCATTCCCTCAGAAGCTTAACCCCAAAAATGGCACCGACCTGCTTCAGCACTGCCTATGAAATTGCACAAAATTTTCATTGTACTGAAGTCGTGGACCTCCAGCATCTACTTACCCATTAAAGTAGTGGAGGATGTTGCTGCAATTGGTGTTCTGTCCCAAGCTTACAAAGAGCTGGCACTTTCTCAAGTAACGGCGTCTACCACAAATATCACGATGTACTGCTGCTATTCTAACATCTCTCTCTCTCTCTCTCTCAGGGATGAGGATGCTCCAGCTAAGATCAGTGATGAAAATGCAGTGAAGCCTGACGGCTGGCTGGACGATGAGTCCGAGTACATCGGTGACCCTAATGCCATCAAACCCGACGACTGGTAAAGTTCCTACTGTTTATAGTCTCACATCACCTTAACCTAAAAAAAGCAACAAAATGTAAATACTACTGCATTTAGCTCTGCTTTTGCTATAGTGGAGTGGCAAGCTGGTACCTGTAGCATGTTGGTAAGTGTTAAAATCTAAGCATGTCATTATTATGTTGCGGGAGACAAAAAGTGATCCATCTTTACTGGGCCATTTACTGAGATTTTAGCTTCATGGCCTGAGGACTTCAGGGCCATGTGCTGTTCCAGATGCAGGTCCGAATTCAATTAAAGCCATCTCCCCAGAGCAGAAAATGAGTCCAGAAATGTGTGTGTGTGTTAAATCTCTTTCTATATCTGTAATTTTCTTTCCTATGCTCGATTGCTTCCTCTCTCTATAGGGATGAGGATATGGACGGTGAGTGGGAGGCACCCCAGATCCCCAACCCTGCCTGCGAGTCTGCCCCAGGCTGTGGAAAATGGGAGAGACCTATGATTGACAATCCCAACTACAAGGGCAAGTGGAAGCCACCAATGATCGACAACCCCAACTATCAGGTAATGGCCCAAAATCTGACTCAAAACATCAGTTACATATTTAGAAATCTCAGCATATTTCTAGTCTTTGCCTCGTTTGTCATGGAAAAGTCTAACTTTTAAATTAGGAGTGTTGCAGCTGAATTTGCGCCTGCAGTTTCGGTGCCTGCAGCGTTAGCATCTTTAATCTGATTAGGAGTGAACATAAAACTTTGCATTATTCCCTTCTTCATGGTTGCCAGTTCCTCTTCACTTGGTTGATCAAATTAGTTGAGTTTTTTTTTTTTTAATTCCCCTTTTTGGTGGACATTTTAATTTTATTTGTTCCATTGTGATCTTTTATAATAAATTTAGTTAGTAGTATTTGCAAAAATATATGCCACCTTGACCAGGCAGTTATTAAGAATGAGTGAATGGACACTACATGAATGTGGTGGTCTTTGTCCTGTCAGTTTCATATCTGACTGCTTAGCCAAGCATTCTTAAAAAAATAAGGTCTTTTCATTATTATGTTTAGAGCAGAATATCTGTTCATTCCCAATAATGCATGGAGTATATACTTTGTGCCATGAAGCCTACAGAGGCATCAAAATTCGAAGGGTTAAAATGAATGAATGTGAATTTCTGCTTAAGTCCGTTATACTGAAAAGAGTTTAATTATTGCCTTATACATTCAGGTAAAGTGCTGAATTTTACTTCTCACTATAGGGAGTATGGAAGCCCAGGAAGATCCCCAACCCTGACTACTTTGAGGATCTGCATCCGTTCCGCATGACGCCCGTCAGTGCCGTGGGTCTGGAGCTCTGGTCCATGTCCTCAGACATCTTTTTCGACAACTTCTTCATCACGTCCGACCGCAACGTTGCTGAGAAGTGGGCAGAGGAAGGCTGGCGTCTGAAGAAAGCAGCGGAGGGAGCAGCTGAGGTACTCGTCACTCTTTCTCTCACTCTTTGTGTGTGAAGTGGAAGAATATTTCTCGTCGCCTTCTCTCACTACGTCCTCTGGGTGTCTTTGGTGCTCTAACACTCTGTTCTGAAAAGTTTTGGATCCAGACCTCCTTTAGAACATCCAGCGAAATCTGTAATAGCACCATAGATTTATTTTTATTTTGTGTATTTCCAGTGACGCAACAATATAGGCATAACAGATTTTTTTTTGTTGTGGATTTGATGCTCATATGGGTCAAAAAGTAGGATCGTGTAACCATGGAAATTCATTCTAGTTTTAACATGAAGTCTATTTATCAGCTGTTGACTGCTGGAGTGCATGACTGATTCCTAAAGCTATCAGAGAAATTAACCCTTCGTAGCAAATCTGTTCATATGAATTGCCGGCCAAAGCCATCTGCGTGCTTTCTGAGTGGTAAAATCCACCGTAATCACATGGATCCTTATGCTGTCCATGTTGCATCATCCTCAGCAGGTTTCAAGTGATGAGACTAACTAGATGTAGAGCATCAGGATGGATCAGAGTGCAGAAGGGGGCATTGAAGTAGCAGAGAGAGAAGAGGGAAAGGGAGTGATTGGAAAGGAAAGAGAGCGAGAACATTTACAACATTAACATTACATTTCTTATGTAATGATTAAGAACAGTGTACACTAAGTCACTATGTAAGGAATGACACGTGATGCATAAAAAAGGGATTTTTCTTTTTCTTTTTTGTCTTGAAGTGAAGAATGACCGAATGTGCTTTTACAGACAGAACTCTATAGACGATGCCCTTGACCATTTACAAAACAAGTTGTGTTATGAAGCATCTCCGTTCATAAACCTTTACAGTTACACACTGACTTTTCATCCGTTTGTGTGACGTCCCTCATACAGATTCCTGTGCAAGCTGTTACTATGGTAATGTTCGGAAATTAACAAAACTTCAGGATCAAGATATCGGCAGTGCCGAGGCGTCAACTTGATCTAATCCAGTTATCATTTCCTGTAGAAACACATCACGATTTCCAATCAGTTCAATTGAAGTGAGGAGTCAACTGGGCTAAAATGAATGATACCTGAACTCTAATGGCTTTTTATAGTAGTGACTGAGATCAACTACCAACTTCCACTATGCTATCTCTTCATTAAAAATAAAAGGTAGAAGAAGAAGAAAACCGCAAACGTTTTTTTTAAAAAAAAGCACTGGGTTACGGAGGATGTACGCACGTGTGTGTGTGTGTGTGTGTGTGCGCACGTGTGTGCGCTCTCCTGCTCTGAAAAGCCCTGTGTATCTGTTTCCATTTAACCCTGAGGCTTTCCCAAATGCGACGTCCTACTGCGTTCCTCTCAAGGGCGTGGGGTAGAGCTTTTTTGCCCACACACACATAGCGAGAGAGACAATGCCTTAATACTCTCCTCTCCATATGTACATCCCATAATACCAACACTGACCTCCATACCAGGTCCATGTGACACCACCGTACTGCAACCCAAACGTCCATTTCCATCATTTTCATTTTAGCAAACTGACAAGCTTTAAATTCGATTGTAACCAAAGATGAAGCCTGAAATTCATGCTCACACTTTTAGTACCCCATAATATTACCGGGCAACACCCACACTGGCCCTGACCACAACTCCATTTCCTTTCAGCCCATCCTCTCGAGCAGAGAAGCTCATGAAAGTAATGAAGTAAACAGCTTAATGTGATTGCATTTACGTCATTTTCTGAATCTTTCTATTCACAGCTGAGAATAAAATTTAGTCAGCTCTTCACCACAAGCGACGGAGATCTAAATGGGAAAGGCGTAGTGGGCCTTGATTGTTTGTTTTTTTACTCAATTAATACATACATTATATATAGGTTATAAAATAGGGCAAAATATTTTTTTTAATTAGTTTTGATGGTATTTTACACACACATTATGATGTTTTTTCGGATCTCTGTTTGGGGTCGCCACAGTGTCGGGGTGGTGGTCGCTCAAGTGGTTAAAGCTCTGAGTTGTTGAGCGGAAGATCGGGGTTTAAGTCCCAGCACCACCAAGCTGCCACCGTTGGGCCCTTGAGCAAGGCCTGCTCCGGGGGTGCTGCATCATAGCTGACCCTGTGTTCTGACCCCAACCCCTAAGGATGGGATATGCGAAGAAAGAATTTCACTGTGCTGGGCTCAGAATTTCGGGCTTGGGACAGAGGGGCCCTGAGGGGTAATCCCTCTGTGGTGGGGTTAGTTTCCTACCTGAGAATCAAACCCAGGCTGCAACAATGACAGCAAGGGGTGCTCTTTTTGGACCACCAGCACTTATAATGATGCTTAAAAAGTTTATCATAAATTCATAATACATTATCAAGATCATACTGAACAGTCCTTCACTCTGTGTGCGATCTGAGGTACCTTATACTAGCTGTATACCCAAACTGATCAGCAGAGCATTCTTACACTGTGTATATGGCTGTAAACTTGCTTCAGGCAGTTTTCCACTTGAATTGAATATTTGTACCTGCACTCAGGTTTGCGGGTCTGTGCTCGTTTGAGCAGAGGGGCTCCTAATTGCACTTTTTCCTGTCAAAGATTTCTATACAATTCAATACATCATGCTTGTGTATTTGTTTTCCGTGTCAGTTTGCGTCAGCTCTCAGGCCCAAACTCACCAGTCGTACCTTCACACTCCACCAGTCGTACCCAACTCTCATATATCCGAAGTAACATGCAGACTTTTCCTCAACTCCGTAACCAAACTGACCTGCAATTTTAACACAGGCGACATTTAGTCCTTTCATTTAGTCCTCGTCATTAACCCACTTACTGCGAAGAAGAGTTATTTTCGCTCTGTTGTCATGATGTCGAATTTTGGTTAATACCCCTTGAGAATTCATAAAGGGAGTCACGAAGTCAACCACAGAATCTGCTGCAACACGCCACAACTCGGTTTACAACAGGAAGTACTCAAAGAAAAGTAGTCTTCTCTAACAACAGCTCTTTTGTGTGGCATTGTGTGAATGGTAGGTATGCAGTGGAGGAAGGCGAGTGCTGCGGTGGGGGGTTTGGGGGGGGGGTAAGGCAGGGGCAGACAGCGCTGGCTTTAAGGGTTTGCTGGTGTTATAATTCAGTGGGGTGGAGAGCAGAACAGCCAGATTAGCCGTGTTTGGGAGCAGCTCTCGCAAACATTCCTGCTACTCAAATGCCGTGTTTTCCCAAAGGTGAATTCCGACCATGGCAGAAGGGGCCAGAAGGTCAACTTGTTAGATTTGTGTGTTAAAATTCTCTGCTAGATGTTTACTCTACCAAGTTAAAAAATAATACTGTGATAATAACCACTACATATGGCTTTTGCGCTCCATTTTCTCTCAGATTTTGTCACCTTTCCTCCCAGCTTCCCAGTGGCAAGTTTTATCTCCCCTCACACCAGACTGGGCCATGGGGATTTATTTACAGACCCACCAAAATTGTCGATATTGTAACGTTCCCTTTCTTGGCCTGTATGAGACTACGCCTTTTATCAAGACCAGCTTTGAAAGACTTTTGTTTCGTAAAATGGACCAGCCATTCTTTCCATTGTTTTTGCAATCTCCATTACTTCTGCAAGGCTTGTTGTGTGACATTACAACACTCATTCCGCCAAAGCCTGCCTTGATTTATGTGCCTTGAACATGAGTACAGCTACTGAAAGTAATTACTCACCAGAGATGTCTCACTGGTTGGAGAATCTTGTGCTTGTAGTTTTTAATTTTACGATTTTTTTCACAAAATCAATGAAAACCCATGGAGAGACCGGACAAAGAACTTTATCACTCATAAATTTATAGAATGCTTTATGAAGCTGTTGTGAACAGAATTGTTCGATTTTATTTTTTTATCGGCTGAAATTTATTGAATATTTGATTACCTCTATTTGCTATGTCAATGAAAAATATTTCTATTTAAGTTTTTTTTATAAATAAATCATTTAAAAATTCAGGGGAATGAGACTATGGTCAGCCAATCTGTAGTTTTAATTGAAAATCTCTTGGCATTATTAGGTCATAAAATATGCAAATGTGGTCAGGTTTACTGGACTAGGCTATTTTACCCATTTGCATGTTTAATTATTTGAGCAGCGAATGGTCTGTTCACTTTTAGAAATAGCCTTTGTCACATACATTACAACACAGTGAAAATCTTTCTTCGCATATCCCATCCTTGGAGGTTGGGGTCAGAGCGCAGGGTCAGCCATGATACTAGAGCAGAGAGGGTTAAGGGCCTTGCTCAAGGGCCCAACAGGGGCAACTAGGCAGTGCTGCGGCTTGAACCCCTGATCTTCTGGTCAACGACCCAGAGCCTTAACCACTTGAGCCACCACTGCCCCTTTTCTGCTATATAGCATTTTTTTCGAGGAAGCTCTGCATCAAGCAGTTTATTATTTAGTGCTTGTGGAAGTCTCGTTGCTCTGAAATATAAAGCACAAGTTGTTGTTTATGGATGGCGCAGTGTGCAGCGCATGCTTCCTAGCTCAGGGATGTCTTTCCGCTTCTGCTGGCATCCACAAGCCACCTGCTGGCTCGGCTAAGAATAACGTTCCCGCGCGAATTGTAGTTTAATGAGCCATAAAGCCTCTGGTTCTTAGGGTTCTAACCCAGATACACAACGATTAGCAAGCGTCATTTACGCTGCTCTCTCTGTCTTAACCCTCGTTTTCTGATGATCTTCCTAAACCTCGCCCTGTTCTCCAAAGCGCGCACTTTGCACAGCGGGCTCTGTGCACTGTCCCCTCGGGATCTGTTCTAGAGAAGAAAAGAGTAGAGCACATTCTCATAGTGTGCTGTAATAGGGAGAGTGAGGGCCTGAAGCTAAAAGAATTTGGGTATAAATAAAGTATTACTGGTGTGTGTGTGTGTGTGTGTGTGTGTGTGTGTTGCTGGATTATGACTATAATTTGTCTCTGATCTGTGTTTGCAGCCTGGTCTCGTTAATCAGATGATGTCCGCAGCAGAAGAGAGACCCTGGCTCTGGGTGGTCTACGTCCTAACTGTGGCTCTCCCTGTGGTCCTGATCTTCGTCTTCTGCTGCACTGGCAAGGTTTGTGTCTCTCTCTGTGTCTGTCTCTCTTTGTCTGTGCATGTGTGTCTCTCTCTGTCTGTGCGTGTGTGTCTCTCTCTCTGTCTGTGCGTGTGTGTCTCTCTCTCTGTCTGTGCGTGTGTGTCTCTCTCTCTGTCTGTGCGTGTGTGTCTCTCTCTCTGTCTGTGCGTGTGTGTCTCTCTCTCTGTCTGTGCGTGTGTGTCTCTCTCTCTGTCTGTGCGTGTGTGTCTCTCTCTCTCTTTGTGCGTGTGTCTCTCTCTCTGTCTGTGCGTGTGTGTCTCTCTCTCTGTCTGTGCGTGTGTGTCTCTCTCTCTGTCTGTGCGTGTGTCTCTCTCTCTCTGTCTGTGCGTGTGTGTCTCTCTCTCTTTGTCTGTGCGTGTGTGTCTCTCTCTCTTTGTCTGTGCGTGTGTGTCTCTCTCTCTTTGTCTGTGCGTGTGTGTCTCTCTCTCTTTGTCTGTGCGTGTGTGTCTCTCTCTCTTTGTCTGTGCGTGTGTGTCTCTCTCTCTCTTTCTGTGCGTGTGTGTCTCTCTCTCTCTTTCTGTGCGTGTGTGTCTCTCTCTCTCTTTCTGTGCGTGTGTGTCTCTCTCTCTTTGTCTGTGCGTGCCTGTGTGTCTCTCTCTCTTTGTCTGTGCGTGCCTGTGTGTCTCTCTCTCTGTCTGTGCGTGCCTGTGTGTCTCTCTCTCTTTGTCTGTGCATGCCTGTGTGTCTCTCTCTCTTTGTCTGTGCGTGCCTGTGTGTCTCTCTCTCTTTGTCTGTGCGTGCCTGTGTGTCTCTCTCTCTTTGTCTGTGCGTGCCTGTGTCTCTCTCTCTTTGTCTGTGCGTGCCTGTGTGTCTCTCTCTCTTTGTCTGTGCGTGCCTGTGTGTCTCTCTCTCTTTGTCTGTGCGTGCCTGTGTGTCTCTCTCTCTTTGTCTGTGCGTGCCTGTGTGTCTCTCTCTCTTTGTCTGTGCGTGCCTGTGTGTCTCTCTCTCTTTGTCTGTGCGTGCCTGTGTGTCTCTCTCTCTTTGTCTGTGCGTGCCTGTGTGTCTCTCTCTCTCTGTGTGTGTGTGCCTGTGTCTGTCTCTCTCTGTGTGTGTGTGTGTGTGTCTCTCTCTCTCTGTGTCTCTCTCGGTCTGTGTGTGTGTCTGCCTCTCTCTCTCTCTCTCTCTCTCTCTGTGTGTGTGTGTGTGTGTCTCTCTCTCTGTCTCTGTCTCTCTCTCGGTCTGTGTGTGTGTGTCTGCCTCTCTCTCTCTCTCTCTCTCTCTCTCTCTGTCTCTCTCTGTACATCTGTGTGTTTGTCCTGTTCCTGGCTATCTCTAGGTATTGCTTGTGTGTGTGTTTAACGATTGCTTTACTGCAGATCATCAGTGTTCTCTGAACCACTCACTGTGCTGTGATTTACAGAAGAAGCCAGCGACCTCTGCTGCTGAGTACAAGAAGACTGACGAGCCTCAGCCTGATGTGAAGGAGGAGGAGGAGGAGGAGGAGGAGGAAGAAGAAGAAGAGGATCAGGAAGAAGAAGCCAGAAAGGAAGAATCAGGTATTTACACTGAGCAAACTGAAGCATGGCTCGATTTTTCAATCCAGAAAGGAGTTAGACATTGAGTCCTCCATCTAGCCGGTTTGCTGTGTAGGAAACAGAAATGCCAGTTTATTAGGTACATCCACCATGTCCCCTATGAACCATCATTTAATAGCCATTATGTTAAATATCACCTAAAGATTTAATCATTAAAGTGACACATGCACAGCTTTGTTGTTTTCGTTTCAACGAACGAGTGCGGCTCTTCTCCCCTTTAGAGAAGAACGCTGATGCAGAGGAAAGCCCTGCAGAAGCAGCTGCACCAGAGGAAGAGGAAGCAGAGAAACAGGAAAACAAATCGAATGAGGTAGGAGGAGTTGTTGCAGAAATCTTTCTCTCTCTGATAGATTATTCTGAGAAAGTTACACCTTTCTCGATTATATCCTGTATTCGGTTTAGTTTGAGGAAGCACATTGTTTTTAATTATCACCATGACTACCACCATCATCATCATGACGAAGAGGACTACAGATGAGTCACATGGGCCGCTGTTTTCAGAGCGAGGGATTTTTCACATTTGAGCGCATGGAGATCAACATATCTTGAAGGGGTTTTTTTTAATATAGCAGTACGCTAGGTGGGCCACATATCAACATCACATGTGGTGATGGTTACTTTTCTATAACCGCATGTCTGTGTGTTATTACTTTTATACCACAGCATTTGCCAGTAATTAGAATTTTTTTTTTCTCTTTTTGTTATGTTTATGAATAACAAGTCCTACTTTTTTATCCATTTATAGTGTTGTGTAATCATTTCCATTATTAGTCACTCGTAATATAGCATCTATAAGCAGTCAAAGAACTTAAATGAACAGCTTTAGCTGCTGACAGACTCCTTCTGTAACACTCAGTGAACTTCAGTTTGCAGAAAACGTTTTAGAAGAGTGCATGAATGTGAACCATGTAGCAGAGCTGCTGTAATAGAAAAATGAATCAAAGCCTTCGGACCATTCAGGATCCAGAATCCAGCAGTGCTGCGGTGTAAAGAGCGGATAGAGCCGAGCTCGAGGTGACCGTGTGTTTTCTTTTCCCTTTCTTTTTTTTTCTGTGTAGAAACAAGAGGATGATGTTCTGAGAAGGTCCCCGAGAAGCAAACTGAAAGCTAGGAAGGACTGATGGACTTTTGCTACATCTGCTCAACCGCAGCCCCTCTTCTGTGTTTCCCCTTTCCCCGACTCCATCCCTCCTTCCATCCCTCCCTCGCTCTCTCCTTTTACCCTTGATCTGTCCTCCTCTGGTCTTCTGCTCCGTCCTCACCCAAGTGACTACACGACAGAGAAAAACGAAATGGTCCGATGAAAAGAAAAATGTTGCCACTTCGGACTGGTGTGAGGAAGAGGAGGAGGATGATGACGACGATGATGATGACAACCATAAATAGAGTAGAAAACTTTTTTTTTTGTTTTACTAAAAAGAAAAGGATAAAACATGATTGTTCCTTAAATATGCTGATGCTAATGTAAATCCCCCTCTCTGTCCTTTTCCCAGCTGTCTATCTCTCTCACTCCCTCTCACACACACACACACACACACACATCCCTGCTAGCCTCCGGTTGGCATCTCGCTACTCGTCTTTGCTAGCGTAATTCAGCGAAAGCGTCAGATCGTGGCAACACTACAGCACCCATGCTTCAGGCTCGGATTTTAAGCAGACAGGCTCATAAATCAGAATGTGAATCAGGAGAAATCAGACGTTCGGTCTGATCTCCTTCGGGAAATGTAGATGGGAAGGAAGGTTGATGGGATGCGACCGTCATCGGTTCTGTACTCGGTTCCAATTACTCGGTTTTAAGAAATGATTCCTCGAATCCCACATGCCTCCTTTACACTCATTCCACAACGATCTTGTTTTATTTTTGAACATTTCTGTGTCATGATCTAGAAGAACCCCTTGTACTTGCACTGTGGGGTGTCCACAGAAGAACACCTGTTAGGCTTTAGGTTTTAGCACACTGCCTTATTTGTAGAACGCAGTTAGCTCCTTTATTTTTTGTGAATGTACTGTGACTTGTGTTTTGTTCCATTCTACATGTTTGTTTCTAATATCATTTTTCTTTGTACTAAATCATGACTTTTCATACTTTTTTTTTGTTGTTGTTTTCGTTAAGCACAGCGTAACAGGGCTGGCCACCCATGTAGGGGTTGTAGTTTGAGATAAAGAAGAGAGGCTGAGAGCTGAGAATAATTGTATGACCTGGATATGAAAAATGTAGTGAGTAAGGCTCACTGCCATGCCCGGGATGAATCATAAGTGTATCTGTGCCACCTCCTTTCATTTTTCCACCAGTGCCCCGAAGTCAGCCATCGAACCGTTTCTGACGAGTGACTCAACTCTCCTCACTTCCTGTGACATAAGTTTTTGCCCGAGCAGCAGCAAAGCAAATGCGTCTTTTTTAGCATTTTCATTCTATACAGGAAAAACATTAATTATTTTTGTTTTCTGCCATTTTGCTACAAAGAAAACGTGTAATTCCTTCAAAACTTTAGCCCCCAAAGACATGAAAAAAGGCACTATAACATGGCAATACTTCAGCGCTGCCTAAAGACTCCATGAAGATTTTGATTTTACCGAATTTGCTGACCTCCAGCATCCACTTGCCCTCTACAGCGGTGGAGGATGTTGCTGCAATTGGTGTTCTGTCCCAAGCTTATAAAGAGCTGGCACTTTCTAAAGTAACGGAGTCTATCATTTAAATTCACCGTCATGCTGCACTGCTGCTATTCTAACATATCTCTCTCTCTCTCTCTCTCTCTCTCTCTCTCAGCATCCTCTCTGGCTTTTGGTTCCTGCATCTTGTTTTGTCCAGTAGTGTTTTATTTTTTAACCATTTCATGTACATTGCATTGGCCTAACCTGGATAAATTTGTGCTTATGTGAAGAATGATGGAATGAATATCCCTAGTAGCATAGTGAGATTATGAACATCTTGTGATTGACTCTGTATATTTGAGAGAATGGTATGGAGGTGGGGCTGGGGGAGGGAAGGGAGCGGGTTCAAAATCCATCATGTTACTTAGAAAAACTAAAATAAATGGATTCTATGAAAGATGTACGTCTTTTCAATCTAAACTTTGTCTGCCGATTTATTTGTCTTTTTTTAGTCACCACATTATTTTTTTTCCTTATTGTGATCCTTTTAGTTGGTTTTCGCTCTAAGCATATTCTGTGTTTTGTTTTTTTTTTTTTACAATCTAATGTTGAATCTAATGAAGCCATAATGTTGGTTGTCCACGATGAGAGATTTTATATCTAGCTTTGCTTCTACATTTTTTTATTTTCTTGCGCTAACACAGGAATTGTATGAGTAAAGGTGACATGCCCCAGATCCAGTCATCTCATTGTTTCGATGAATAAAAATAAATAATCTAATGAGGAAAAAAAAAAAAAGTGTGCAACGATATATACATATTCATTTGTGGCTTCTTTTGTTCAATACACAGTAGTTGTAACAAATCACTTGAACAGGGCTGTGACGGACTGCGCTTTATTGCCATGTTTGAAGTTCCTTTTAAAAATGTCTTAGAGAATACAGACTGAGGATTTTCCTAGGGCGAACTTCTGCATTGCGATCACATGACCTTAACATCTCATTGATGTGTTGGACGATCTAAAATTAACTCCCAACAGTAGGACGTATGTCATGAGACAGGACTATTTTAGGAACTGTGTGCAATTAGTACATTTTGAGTTGTGTAATTTTTTGCATTATATGGGTCAACCAGTGCTTTGCCTAGGAACTTTGGGTGGGTGAAGTTGTTTAAGCTTTAGAAGCAAGAACAAGTCAGTGGTTGGTACCGGTGGCTGCCATCTGACCCGACTCTGTGTTTCCCTAAACATCTGAGGCATGACAAGCCAAATGGACCAAGTTGCTTAGCTTTACTTGTAATAATATAAGATTCCTCTATATTTGTTCACAAATTTTTTTATGCGTTCTCACACAAATAATAGCATGGTGGTGTAGTGTGTATAGTCACAGCATGACTGGTCCCTGGCTCGACTAGGGGGTTAGCAGGGGTTAGAGTCACTGTGGTGTTTTGAATGATCTTCCTGTGTCTGTAGTTTCCTCCATGTTTTCCGTTCTTCTGCCTCCCGAAAACATGCCAGAAGGTGGACTGGATGCCATTGTGGGTGTCAGTAAGTCAGTGAGTGTGTCTGTCAGTCAATCAGTCAGTTAGTGAGTCAGCCTGTCTTGTCTGTCAGTCAGTCACTCACTCACTGATTGACTGACAGACAGACAGACTCACTCACTGATTGACTGACAGACAGACTCAGTCACTGATTGACTGACAGACAGACAGACTCACTCACTGATTGACAGACAGACAGACTCAGTCACTGATTGACAGACAGACAGACTCACTCACTGATTGACTGACAGACAGACAGACTCACTCACTGATTGACAGACAGACAGACTCAGTCACTGATTGACTGACTGACAGACAGACTCACTCACTGATTGACTGACTGACAGACAGACTCACTCACTGATTGACTGACTGACAGACAGACTCACTCACTGCTTGACAGACAGACAGACTCAGTCACTGATTGACTGACAGACAGACAGACTCACTCACTGATTGACTGACTGACAGACAGACTCACTCACTGATTGACTGACTGACAGACAGACTCACTCACTGATTGACTGACTGACAGACAGACAGGCTGACTCAGTGAGTGAGTCAGCCAGTCTGTCTGTCTGTCTGTCAGTCAGTCATTGAGTGAGTGAGTCTGTCTGTCAGTCAGTCAATCAGTGAGTGAGTCAGTCTTTGGATCCATCACAGAACAATATAAAGAATGTATTGAAAGTGAATAAATAAATTAATGAAAAAAAATTAAATTAAAGACCTATTATTGTCACTTATATTAAGCATAATAAAATAAGCATATATATACATATACACACACACACACATATATATATACACACTATTCCCGTTGTAATATTTCACACAAACCTTTCATTATATTGTGAACAGAAACCCCCACAGTGACGGACTTTATCGTTCAGTCTGATTCTCAGTGGAAACTCGGAGACACGCTCGTGCGTTTCCTAAGATAGTGGAATGTTTTTTTGTTTTTTCCCCGAGCGTGTGTTCTACGTCACCCAGGAACCCTATTTTGATTGGCTGATTGAGCTGCTAATCATCCAAAGGGGGGCGGGGGAAAAAACGTGCGGCCCGTGACGCTTTTCTGAAAAAAAAAAGGAGAAGAAAAAGAAAAAAGAAAAAAAAAAAAAACTTGTTACAAGATGGCGGCGGCGGACTGCTGGTACACTGGAAAACAATAGAAACAGCTAGAGCGAGAGTGGAGTTTTATTTGTTCGCTATTGCGTTTTCTTTTCGCTCGGTTCGTCTACACGCCGGCTCCGTGTCGGTTGTTCTCGGGTGTGAGTAACTTTTACGGCTCGCTATCGGCGAAAGGGATTTATTTATTTCCAGCATGCTTTGTTATTAGGGCTAGTTAGCGCTAGCTTGCTAGCTTAGCTACATCCGTAGCTTCGCTCAGTACTATCTAGCTCTATAGTTTTAATACAGATCAGCTGTTAGCCAGCTAGCAATTCTTTTAAAGAGGAAAAAAAAAAAAAGTTGTGAAAGTGGATAACTTCCTGCTTTAATCCTTTAGTGGATGAGGACCATTTTTATCCTGGCTGTTTTTTTACACGATATAGTTGTTTGTGTCAGAAATGTTGAAAGTTTGATTGAGAGGAGAGGAGAGTCCATTCTGCTGGAAGAGGCTAAGTTGGGTGAAAAGTCTAAGTAGAAGAGGAACGCTGTATCATCCCAGGACGTGAGACGCACACACACACGTCTAATATATTTTTTTTCCTTCACGTGATTCTTCTGTAAAGCGATGGTTTACTTCTGGTGATGTCTTCCCTGGACCAGTTAGTTTATTAACTAAAACTATCTGCAGTTTGATCGTGTTGATAGTCCGTGTCCACCTCTGCACTGAAAGCTCTGCTCATAAAGATTTTATTCCTGGTGTTTACTGAAGGAAAAGTTTAACAATCTCTTATGGATTTAAGGTTGTAAAAACTTTCTTTTTGATGAAAGCTGTGGATGGCTGAATTGGATGGCTTAACTTTTACCATTCGAGATGCCGTGGAGATTAGAAAAGTCTGTATTGAGTCAATAGTGTAGAAATACTGGGTAAGTTTGACTTGGATGTGTATGATCGGGGTTTGGGATAAGTCGTACGTGTAAAAGTTGTTTTGTTTTGTTTTTCGATGGAAAAAACTGAATTTCGATTTTTTTCTTGCTGTGATTTTGTGTAGGCGTGTGTGAGCTCTCAGACTGGCCCGACAGTTAACGCCAGATCGCTAAACTATGTCGGAGTTGTTGTCGTTGTGGTGGTGCTAGAGCACTATTTGGCAAATATTGACTGAAATGGAGGCAGTTAAGTGTGTTTTGTAATAAATAAATAAATAAATAAATAAATAAATAAAGGTGAAAGGACAGGGGGTTCGAGTCGCCCACACGCCGTAAGGAGGGGGGGTCAAAAAGAGAAGAAGAAGAAGAGCCAGGCGAAATCAGCGAGACTGAAGTTTTTTGGCTGACTTTAAAAAAAAAAAAAAGCGTCTCGGTAGCGCGTGAACGCCATGGCGGATTATGTGGTGTCGCGGCACAGCGCGGTGATGGAGCGGCTCCGGCGGCGCATCGAGCTCTTCCGGCGGCATCACAACAACTGCGAGAGCCGCTACGACAACACGGCCATGGAGCGCCTCGAACTCGAGAGGCAGCAAACTTTCGCCCTGCACCAGCGCTGCTTACAGACCAAAGCCAAGCGCTCCAACAAACACCGACAGCCGCAGACGGGAAGCGAGCAGGCGGCGCAGAGAAGCACCGGGAACGCGGAGAGCGCGGAGGGAGGAGGAGGAGGAGCAGGAGGAGGAAGCGCGCCTGGAGAGCAGAGCCGTAACAGCACTCTGATCGCGGTAAGGACACTTTAATCTTTTCCATACCATATCAGAGTTTGAGCTGGAGGATTCACATCTTTACTGATCCTCCAGAAAAGTTTCTATTGGTGAGTGATCACAGCTCTATTACACGCGCTACACAGTAGTACAAAGAGTGCACTATGTTGACAAAAGTTTTGGGACACCCCTCCAAATCATTGAATTCAGCAGTTGGGCTTAACCCCTTAGTTCCAGTGAAAGGATGTCTTAATGCTTCAGCATACCAAGACATTTTGGACAATTTCATGCTCCCAACTTTGTGGGAACAGTTTGGGGATGACCCCTTCCTGTTCCAACATGACTGCGCACCAGTGCACAAAGCAAGGTCCATAAAGACATGGATGAGCGAGTTTGCTGTAGTGGAACTTCGCAGAGTCCTGACCTCAACCCCTAAGAACATCTTTGGGATGAATTAGAGCGGAGACTGTGAGCCAGGCCTTCTCGTCCAACATCAGTGCCTGACCTCACAAATGCACTTCTAGAGGAATGGTCAAAAATTCCCATAAACACACTCCTAAACCTTGTGGAAAGCCTTCCCAGAAGAGTTGAAGCAGTTATAGCTGTAAAGGGCGGGCCAACTCCATATTAGTCATGTGCATGTAAAAGCAGACGTCCCAGTTTTGGAATGGCTCACAGTCTCCGCTTTAATTCATCTCAAAGGTGTTCTATCAGGTTGAGGTCAGGACTCGGTGCAGTTCCTCCACACCAAACTCGCTCATCCATGTCTTTATGGACCTTGCTTTGTGCACTGGTGCGCAGTCATGTTGGAACAGGAAGGGGTCATCCCCAAACTGTTCCCACAAAGTTGGGAGCATTAAATTGTCCGAGATGTCTTGGTATGCTGAAGCATTAAGAGTTCCTTTCACTGGAACTAAAGGGCCGAGCCCAACCCCTGAAAAACAACACCCAAGTTAAATGATTTGGAAGGGTGTCCCGAAACTTTTGGCAATAAAGTGTATTTGTATGCTGCTTTCTGACTTCACTAATGCTCTTAGGGCAGAATGGGCACAAATCCCTACAGCAATGCTGCAAAGTCTATCCGAAAGCCTTTTCAGAAGAGTGGAGGTTCATATAACAGCAAAGTAGGGCTACATCTGGAGTGGGATATTCAACGAACACGTGTGGACAGGTGTTCACAAACTTCAGGCAATATAGCATATGGTTACAGGTTTAAGCCATGCAAGATCTAAGTTCATCATCAGACATTTCCATTTACTTGTTTAGTAGACGCTTTTCTTCAAAAGGATGTACAGGATTGGAACTCAAAATTCCAAAAGCATAGCATCGTCAAGTGGTAAAGAGAGCATCAGACTGAATCCTCTCGATCTCTTCCTGTTAAGATGATCGCAACTATAGCCCTGTTCATATTGGACTTGTTTATCAGGGGGAGGTCTGTAAGAAATCTTTGACATTTCTCCTTGGTGATATAACTCACACACACAGACAGCAATAAAACGACCAAAAGAGTAGTGAGTTTTTTAGAGGTTTGTATTTTCTACGAACGAGAATGTTTGTCACGTGCATCAGCTCTTTAAACATCTAATGAATGCAGATCAATTAATAACTGTAAATAGTTAGCAGTATGAATCTAAACGGTTGAATCATTAATAAGCAGTGTTAATTTTCAGCACTTTACATTAGATAGTTGACGAACCGGCTGTGATGCAACTAGTCTTTATTTATAGAAGAATGAAAGCTAATGAGATTGTGTATATGTGAATATAAAGTAATGCTTTATATCTGTCCCTGGCATTATAACGACTCCTTTACCCAGCCAGCTCGCTTTTCTGAATATTTTTAATATTTTTCTCCTTCTGAAAATGCTTATCCAGGTCACGTGTGTAGTTAAGGTTCAGGAAGTGTGTAATATCTGGTGGAGGATTTCTGATTTGGGTCATTACAATACTACATACAACAAAAAACAGCAGTCGGGGTTCAAGCTTCAAAGCATGAGGCAATATTTGCGTCGGAAAGTCATGAAAGTGTCTAAACAGGATGAAGAGTTTTGAGAAAACAGTAGATAATTCAGCCTGTAATTTTATCAGAAGAGGATGGAGAAAACACAGGAATGGCCAATCCGGATGGAGAAAATCTCAGAGTAGCACCTGTGAAATGGACCTGCATGTGTAATCCAGTGGTCATTTCAGAAAATGCGGTTCTCTTTACAGATTTTATTCGATGTGAAATAACCGAGGTGGCCAGAGTACAAATGGAGCATCCTTTTCTCTTGACAGATGTGCAGACTTAACTTAATGCAGTCAAAACTCTTGCCGTTTGCTTCATGATCACACTTTTGGATGACACTTTTGCTGAAGCAGAAATAATTTAAAACTTGTCAATGACAGAAGCAGTGCAATTAAAAAGCCGAGTGCGGTGACTGGACTCTTGACGCGTCCTGTTGTCATGGTTATGGTGACACAACCCCATAATACACATAATTTTGGATGGAATTACTTGCATACCAGTGCAGATTATCTGCAGTGATGATTATTGGATAAAGTTATTGTGATTTTAGCTGTTTGAAATCAAATATCGTGCAAATTTCCAGCTTTAGTTTGGTGTGTGTTTAATGTCCAGCCGAATCCTTAGACATCACCAGACACAGGGTTTTTTTTCCCCCCCCTTGGTGTTGCCCTGCCACTCCTTTACTGCAGCTGTATTCCGTTTCTCTTTGTGTTTGGGGCATTTTGCCTTCAGTATGTGTAATACATGCTCACCTGGATTCAGATCAGGTGACTGACCTATCCGTTGCAGAACATTCCGGTTGCTTGCAAAGTAAGTTTTGGGTCATTGACCACCAGCAGCATGAAGCGCCGTCCTTTCGGCTGAATCTGAGCTGATGGCTCAGTACATTTCAGAATTCATCCTACTGCTTTAGTCAGCAGTCACATCGTCAATAAATGCAAGGGAAGCAGTTCCTCTGGCAGCCATACATGCCTGTGTCATAAGGTGAGGTGGAATGCTTCAGATCATAACCAGTTCCTTCCTGTCTCCATACACTTCTCTTCTGTTATGAGCTGATCTTTGTCTCGTCTGTCCATAGGATGTTGTTCCAGAACTGTACAAAATGTGTTTTTTTTTAAAGATGTTTTTGGAAAACTCTTGTCTAATCTGGTGTTCCTGTTTTTGAGGCTCACAAATTGATTACATATTGTGATAAACCCACTGTACATACTCTGCTGAAGTCTTCTCCTGACTGCCCACTTTGATACAGATGCATCAAGCTCCTAGCGCAGCTGTTTTTCTTCTCCAGGAAGAAGAATTAATAATCTCTGTCTAATGTTGGGTGGATAAATGATTTTGGATATTTGGACTAGTTAACACCAATCTGCTTACTTATTGGTAAAATATTGAAGAAAATGTAGACATTACTGGTCATGAAATAGCAGCCAATTGTACAGTTTGCTCCCTTTAAAAGCTATATGCATGATTTAATTTCATTTCCTGTGTAAGGTGATGGACAGCAAAGATAATCATACCTTTGTCAGCCTCCGAATATTTATAGGCTTGACTGTATATAAACAGTTAGCCACTGATCCAGCCATTCTGGACAGTATCAGCCTGGATATTTGTTCTCGGTATCTCATAAGTACATCCTTAGCGGTAAACAAGGCTTACGGTTTGTTTGCAAATGATGCATCAAGTGCCATTGGTGATATTGTAACTGCGGTAAATTAGACCATGTGCCACTTGTGTAAGTGTTGAAACGTGCCTGTGAGCTGACGAGTGAGCGCTGGTGTCTGACTGACCATTGCTGTGTTGCCTGTTTTGATGAAGTACAGTGACCTCTAGCATTAGAGCTGGACTTGATCCAGCATGTAGGTTCTTCACCACTTGTCCAAATATGTTACATACTGACCAATACAGTTTGTCCAAGAAAACACAATCTTGTTTACTAAGGACACATTTTCGACTCAGCTCTTGGTTTTCCTAAAGCATAGTGAATAAATAATGCGTTTTTTATTAAATCCCAGCATACCTCGCGGTAGTATGGTGATCATACTCTATCCAGTCTACTACTACTACTGTTTGGAGGAAAGAAGTAATAGAAAATCATTTGGTACACTGGGACGGAGAAGTGGAGTTTATTAGAAACTCGATCCAGCTTGGGTTTTAACAGCAGACTTTGGGCCTCGTTGCAGTATTTGGTTGTCCATTTAGTAGATTTCGTCATGCCGCAGAAGCAGGGCTTAACCAAAGACATGTCTTGCTTAATGGCAGCTATGTAAAAGAGAGAGAAGTGCAGTTTCCTTCCTTATAAACACACTGTTGTGACAGAGCGAATGCAGCCTGTAGTGAATGACTAGACTGTGTCTCGTACCCGCATCCCTTAGGTAGCTGTTTTACATAAACGCATGGTTTTGTGCGGGTAGCACAGCAGTGGAACAGTTTATCATGCATATATACACACATACATATACACTTTTTGGTCAAAAGACAGCTTTTATATTGTTAACTCTCAACATAGTCAGTCCAGCTCTATTGTGTTAGCTAGTCTAAGCCAGATATCATTTATTGATTTGATGAAATGTCTTCCTTAAGGCTTTTACTGAACTTTTTGAAGGTTAGATCCTTTAATTTCCATAGTTTCTAGCTTAGTGCCGGGATTCATGCTGTGAAGGTGTACTGACCCCGTGACTCTTCATACTGTGATCCTTGCATTCAACATTCAGTTACTTAAAGCAGCAAATTTCATGCTTCACCATTACACGTTGACCTTAGTCAGCTGGACAGACAGTGTTTCAGCTCTGTATTTTAGCACACTTAACTCCACGAAATCTGATTTTGTCATTCATTTCATCATGTTTTTAATGCTTCAGTAAGATGAAGATGCCCACATTCTACTTGCCTTGACCTGTAGTGGGATGAATACCTAACTAAAGTAATATTATGCAGTGTTGTGACACGGAAATCTTGCTGGATGACGTCTGTAATGGTTGCGGTTGATTAACAAACCGGTGATCTCTGTATATATCTGAGAGGTGGGAATGTCTTCAAAAAATCCATACAAACTATACTCACTTTTTAATAGAGACTGACCAGTCACTCTTATTATTAGTGCCTGTTGTAGTCCTCGTAGGCCGTGTTTACACTAATACGTTTTTCGTTCAAAAGCGCATATTTTTCTATCCGTTTTAGCCTTCCGTCCGCACTGAGACGGCGTTTTTAGTCAAGGAAAATGCGTCTTTTTTTTTGAAAACGCTCTCTATAGTGGGTAAATCTGAAAACACCGTTTTCGCAACACTGCGAAAACAGAGGCTTTCGGAAATAATGACGCATTTTTAGTCACGTGACGCAGGCATGGGTTTACATTCTCGCTTGCTTTTGCATTTTTATTCTCTTGTGTTACTCGCAGCAACAAATCCACCTCATTTTAAAAAATAAAAAACCTCAGCACTCATACATATTGCCGCGATGTTTCAGAGAGCTGGGAAGTAAATAAATGGCAGGTGGAAATGACGCAGGTCGAAGCGCCTTGCGTCTAATGCGCTGTACAGGGACGTAAGTGTTTTCAGACGCTTCAGTGTGGATGACCAACTTTTGGAAAACGATAAAAACGATAATGTGGATGCCAAGCGTTTTTAGATGGATTAGCATATACATTTCCGGAGTTGCACAACTTCGGCTTGATCATTAGTAGGTCGTTACATGACCATAACATGTAGCCAAGCTTTACTCACACTAGGAACACACGAAAAATCACTTCATTTCATCTGGACAAACATCACCATATGTTCTTCAAAAATATCTCTCTCTGTGCAAAACTTCTGTGTCATAAAATGTTGTTATACGCCTAGGCAATAACGTTAAGTGCGAGTATGCTGAGTGGAGGAGAAGGTAGAGTGCAGGAAAAAAAAAAAAACATGGCTGAATTTCTTTCATCCATCTTTAGTGCCCACATTATAATTCTAAGGATGGGGAAAAAATCTAAACAGTAACAAAAGAGAGCATTTGTGTAGCCTGATGATGAGGGATCTTCTGCTTAAGGTCACTCACGGCCTGGATGAGAGGTGGATTCAGAAGCAGTAGGGCACGTATCTTATTCTAGCACCTTCAGCATGTTGGTGTGAAGGAGAAACCCGTTATCAAGTAGTCCACAGTGAGCAGCAGTGGATCCACAGTGATGGTCACCCATCACTTGTTAACGTGAATGTAGGATTAGCCGACAGCTGGCTATGTCCAGGTGGATGCACACAACACACTTTCATCCAAGAAAACAAGGTTCATCTGCAGCATTTTGCTGGACCAAGGCATCGACGTGTGAAAGGCTGTGAACGAGATCCACACACCAGTCTAACCTCAGCGTTAACCACAGCATGCAAATCAAAGATCTCTTCAGCTAAAGAGTGCTGTCAAATCTGAGCCTTACCTGCGCCAGAACGATAGGACAAGGACAGTTTGGAGCTGGAAAAAAATCCCCCAGGACTGCTGCAGTTTATGTTCTGAAATTTACAGCATTGTATTGAATCCTCTCCAGTCAAATGCCTGGAAAATCGCTGCACCTTAAAGCAGCTTGATAAGAGGAAACATGATAGCAGTGAACCATTTGTCTCGCTACCTGAACTGAACCCAACTCACTTGCATGACAAGCTTAACGTCGTTTAGTCACGCTAGGCTACGCTACTCCTATTCATATTTCTGTCTGTGTCTGCCTCTGTATCTGTCTCTGACTCTGTGTCTGCCTCCGTCCCTGTGTCTGACCCTGTGTGTCTGACTCTTTGACTGTGCTTGACTCTGTGCCTGACTCTGCATGCCTGTCTCAGACTCTGCCTCAGTGCCTGTCTCTGACTCTGTGTCTTGTCCCTGACTCTGTGACTGCCTCTGTGTGTGTCTGCCTCTGTGTGTTTGTGTGTGTCTGCCTGTGTGTTTGTGTGTGCGTGCCTCTGTGTGTGTTTGTGTGTGTCTGCCTGTGTGTGTGTGTGTGTGCCTGCACGCCTCTGTGTGTGTCTCTGCCTCTGTGTGTGTCTCTGCCTCTGTGTGTGTCTCTGCCTCTGTGTGTGTCTCTGCCTCTGTGTGTTTGTGTGTGTCTGCCTGTGTGTTTGTGTGCGCGCGCCTCTGTGTGTGTTTGTGTGTGTCTGCCTGTGTGTGTGTGTGTGTGTGTGTGCCTGCACGCCTCTGTGTGGAAATTCCAAAGTCTACAGACTGGTCAAACTGCAAAATCTGTCACTGCAGTAGTTTTGCCACATTCTTTTGAATAATTTGGAAAGCCACAACGTTAGTCCCCAGCATATGACTGCAAGTATCATTACATCATTACATCATAACAAAAGAGCCAATCAGATTCCAGTGTTCTAATTCTAGGGTTTATGACCATGTAAACCCTGTTTTTTTTTTTTTTTTTTTTTGTTGTTGTTTTTTGTTACCTTCATACATCTGTTCCTTCCTCCTAAAAGAGATAAACATTGGATAAATGAAAAATTCATCATATAACCCACCGGGCAAGTAAAAGGGCACATGTTGATCTGGTTGCTTGTATAGTGCCTTAATTAAAAAGCCTAACCCTTAAAGCAGTGCAAGAGGTAGTTGGCAGTTGTTTCCTCCACCCTATGGAGTTGTGTTTTTCATCTCACCTTGTCTTCAACATCGTCTCAGCTCTGCATACAATGACTTTCATATGTCACCACGCCCACTTTTGGAGCTGGCTGTGTGCTGGTGTCATGTGTCTCAGACTTACAATAATAGTAAGTCTTTACTGAAATTTGGAGATCCAGTTTGGTTATTTTAGTGCGTTTACATTTTTCAGTATTGTTTTCCACTAGGCTTCCAGTATTTACTGCTTCTACAGATTATTCAGATCTCTAGGTCTACACCTCGCACCTACGTACAGTTCTGCCAGACTGATAGCATACAGGGAACCGGCTAGACTTTGTTCTGTTAAGCATTTGGACTTATGCCAGGGAATTCCACTTGTAGGATGCACCTCGATTTTGAGGTTGCCCCTGGCGGTGGTGTTGGTGTGTGTGTGTGGGGGGGGGTTCAGAATTGGGTAGAGGATTTCACTTTCTTTTGAAAACACCAGAAACGCCCTTTAAGTGACAGAGTAAAAGTGCAATAACGGACGTGCCCCACCTTGCAGTGTGGTTATGCTTATTTATTGAAGATGAGTTATCTGAAATACATTAATAGGTAGATGGCATTGGAATAGGCAAGACTCGACACAAATACTGTAGTGGAAGTGAGGTGCCAGAAATGAAGCCTGGTTCATGCTGCTTGATGTCAGCATCATCAGGTATTTAATTCCAACTCTTATCGACAGGATCTTTTTCATATTCTCTGACATGAAGAACACAAGCTATTGCACAGACTGATATAGACTTGAGCTTTGGGACTGTAATTGAGCGTTTGGGTGTCAAAAAATGGACGTTGATTACATGACTGCAAAGTTCACAGCCCGTAGTGGTGATTATTACACACGCAAAATGCTTGCCAAGATTCTGTCTTAATTTGAGCCGGCTGTATTACATACAGTGGAGATTTATTCCCCTCAGCTTTTCCTGCTTTCTGTGAATACGAATAAGTTTGAAAGTTCAAACAGTTAGTTAGCAGACACTTGCAACAAAACGGGGTGTGAAGCCCACAGCGTCACTTGCAATAAAAGTATAAAACTCGGCATGATGGGTATCGAGGCTTTGAAATCCCATATGCAATGCATCAAGCACGAAATAGTGCCAACTGCCAATATCGCATTTCTGAGCCATCTTCACCACCACAGCTGATGACACATCAGGCCATCGCTGGTTGACATTAACATGACTTTTAACAGTCTCTCCAGATGATGGTCGAGAGCATTATCGCCATGGTTTTAATTATCTTTTAAAGTGCGTAAACAAATCATTAAAACAGTACTTAAACGTCTTGAACCCGCAGGTCATGTGTAACTCCTTCACATTTTTGTTGATGGAGGAATCCAGATAGAGCCTCTTGCTAGCTTGCAGTAAATCGGCCAGCTCTCTGCGCTGCATTGAACTGCTGTCCAAAGGAAAAGAGGCTGATTAGGGGACTTTTAGGATGACTCTGGTCTGACCCCCCCCCCCCGATCGCCCACACAGATGACTCACCATTGTTCCCAATGCCCCAGGACAGCTGTGTGTCTGTGTGTGCTGATGCAAGTGTCCATACTGGTCCCTTACCCCGCAACAGGAAATATACATATGTTGCACATTGCTTAGGCCAAAGTTCACTGTGCACAACGTATAGCGTCCTGTTCTTTTTCATAAATGATTTGACAGGGCTCCTTTTTAGAAATTCTCCCTTTAGTCTAATTTGCAGCGTGTTGATGTAGGGTCAGTAGAGCTGTAGCAATAATGACGCTCCCTTCCATGCCAGAATGACTCAGTACTGAAACTCCTCTTACCTGCTAACCAACATTTGCTCTTACTCAGCTGCTGATACTGTGAAAGTCGGCCTACAATTACGAGCGAACATAAAAGGCTGTTTCCGCCACACAAATATTGCTTTCCCTTCTAATAGCATTTTAAATGACAACATTTTTATTCGTGTTGTGGGAAATGCAAAACTAGTTCCAAGACTTTTGTAATTATATGCTTGCTGTGTTAGAGCACTGTCAGCAGCTGAGCAGTCATTGTCAGCTTGCAGCTTGGCGTAATGTAACACTAAAGCTACAGCGCTGCCAAGCAGCTTCCAGTGGTCTGCGTGCCTGGTTTGGTGGCGCTTGGCCGAGGTGGGCAGCCCTCACTTTTCCTCATTGTGGCCTCAAAGGCAAGCAGCACCCGGCCAGGAATTCGGCACGCTCTTTCAACCCCACTGCAGCCGCAGCGCCGCCTCTTTTGTTGTGGTTCGTACATCCATACACATGGTAATTAGCCTCATGTGGCTCAGCCCTGTGGTGGCCATGGTTGTGACGAGGGGGAGTCATGAAGGCAGAGAGAGGGGAAAGGGGGTTAGTGAAAAAGATTAAGAGCAGAGGTGGTTTAGTAAAAGGTCTTGGGAATAAGTTTTGGGAATGTGAGAAAGGGTGTGCAATGCGTAACTTGAGGGAGATGATGCCGGCATAAGCGTGCATAAAGAGAGACCAGTTTTTCTGGTTCAGAAAGCCCTGCAGTAACTCGCCTCTCAATGGTTTTACGTGTGTGTGTGTGTTGGAGGAGGGTGTTAAGAAAGGCTTGGCAAGCTACTAGCTCAGCTCTGCTTGTGTGCAGATGAAACTGCTACATCAGCTAGCTGGGACTGAAGATTAAACACAAGGTCTGTTAAGATATGAATGCCTCTGCAATACATGGTATATATTAATTGCTCTACCTTTTGGCCCCCATTAATTGACTTGGCAGTAGACTAGTGTCATCAGTCTTGAAACAAGTGCTTGGCTCTTGAACAGATTTTATTTTCTCAAGCTTAACATCTGTGTTCAGTTTACTGATAATTATTGCAAGTAATACATACATTGATTTGTTAAAATATAACACAGCATGTTTTTATTTTATGCCCTCTAGCTGCACGAGACAGTGAAGAGGAAACTGGAGAACGCCAGTCCTCCTAGTGGCCGGGACCAGGTAAATGGATTCAGTGATGGTTACCCCCAAGCCAAAAAGTCATGTTTGGAGGATGCTTTGGGAAGTTTAAATGGGACGTCAAATGGCGGCATGCCCCCTCTTTCACCCATGGACACCAAGCATGGTGTAGCTGCTGATTTGGCACTGAATGGTGCACCAGCTGTGGGTACTGCTGAGCAAAATGGCGTCACTCTAGCCACGGAATCTGACATCCGCCTGAAGGAGCTAAAGCAAGAACCCATGGATGATATCCTGCCTACCGGTGGGGGCAACGGCAACATCATCCTGCCTGACCTCAACCTGAATGAACAGGAATGGACTGAGCTCATGGAGGAGTTTAATCGCTCTGTGCCTTATGAAGAAATTCAAGAGCTTTTCAACGATGGTTTTGAGGACCGCAAAGAATCTGAGGTGCCGTCTGGCACTGTGGCACCTACTAGCCTTCTCCCCACAGATCTTGCTGGCACAGTTAAGGCAGAGTTTTCTCCAGCACCAGCATCTTCTGCCTTTGAACAAGACACGCGCACTGGGTCACCACATATCCCGTCCACCTCATCGGGGCCTCCGATGCATGCCAGCTCCCCAATCATGCCCCCTGCCTCTGCCTCCTCACCTGCTCTGACAGGACACCAGCATACACAGCAGCAGCCAAGTCAGCCCAGGCCGCTGCAAACCCACCTGATGCCACCCAAAGACTTGTCACCAGCACAGCAGCTGCAGCAGCTAGCTGCTCGGGAGCAGCAAAGAGCACAGCTCATGCAGAACCAGCACCAGGCCCAAAAGCAGCAGAAACAACAACAACAGCAGCAGCAGCAGCCGACGCCTAAATTTCACCAGCAGTCCAATCTTCCCTCCACTTGGCAGAGTGCCCCTCCTAATCAGAGTCCGCTAGGAGGTGGCGCGTTTGGCCAGGAAAAGCCAAATAGCCCCTCTCTCTACTCTTCCGACTTCCAGAATCCCAAGCCCCTCCTGATGCCCGGCCAGCATCCCAGTAAGGGCTCCCCAAAAGCCAATGCTCCAGGGGCATACATGCAGCCTAGTGGGCACCCAATGATGGGTCATGGTGCTGCTCCATCTGGAACCCTCAGCCATCAACCAGCCTCTGGAGGCCAGACGGCCATGTTGGACTACAACAACACCAAACCACTGAGCCACTTTGAGGCTGGAGCACCAAGAGGCCCTGTGAACCCACAGAGCCAGAACAAAGCAGCAATGCTCAACCTCCTGCGCCAGCACCAGCACCAGCACCAGCAGCAGCAGCAGATGAAGCCGAGGCCCACTGGCATGCCGTTCAGACCCCCAACGCATCTGCCACACACTCAGGTGAGGATCTGCAAAGCAACTACATACATGTTACACATTTCACAATAAGCTAATCACATTTATTTGCTCTGATGAGTTTATCTATGATAATGTGAGGTTCTTCGATATAATGAAATCAAAACATCGAAAACATTCTTCCCCTTCAAGTTATCTCCTTTATTTTGTCCAGAAGGTGTGACAAACAAATAGTTAATTCCTTCATTTAACTACATATTAACTCAGTATGGCATTTTACTGTCATTCTACCGATACGGTTGAATGTTTGGAAGTGAACTTTCTCTGTAACATCGTGTGTTTTAAGCTGCAGAACATATTGGTGACCTGATTTCCTCTAATGTAGTAACATGCAGACCTTCACTTTCAGCCTTGTTTGTGCAGAAATTAAAGTGACTGATGATAATGATAGCCTTTTCTTCAATGCCTAAATCAGTTCTCTTGCTGTGTCTTATTGGGGTTACTGCAGTTATAGATCAGTACATGTGTCTTTTTCTTGGTGTTTTGGAATTGTATTGTGGATGAGTGAGTGTGTGCGTTTGTCCCAGTGTGTCTGGCAGCAGGTCTCTTCAACCTTGGGGATGAACAGTTTGTCTGGGTCAGGCAGCTGGTTGCTAAGGAGCAAAGTGCTGGCAGGCGTTCTTTTTCTCTCTCTGTCTCTCTCTCTCTCTCTCTCTCTCTCTCTCTCACTCTCACTCACTCACTCACACTCTCTCTCACACACACACAGACAGAGGGATGGGGGCTGGGATGGGCCAGGAGGTTGCAGTCCAGCGACAGAGGAGTCAGTAGAGAAGAGTGAGTGGGAGAGTGGGAAGAAGGGGGACTGAGAGAGAGAGAGAGAGATGGAGGGAGGGACACAGGGACGACAAAGCAGTCTTTCATGCAAAGTTCCTCCCCCTCCCCTGGCTGTCGTCCCGCGAAGAGTATTTTAGGATTGGCCCCCGTCTCTCTCGCGGTTCTCCCTATTTAAATATAGCTGCTTAACCCACTTGGGTTTTTTTTCCCCTCTTTCATGAGATGAACTTTTTGCTCTTTTTCACTTTCCTTCAATCCTTTTTGTAGTGCATTGGGCCATGTTTTTCTTTTTCTCTGTTTCCTTATTCCTCTGTCTCTCTCTCTCTTTGTTTTTCTCTCTGTTTCTGCTTCCCAACAGTAAACTGCACATTCTTGGCTGGAGAGAACGAGAAGGAGTCTTGCTTTTGGCACCCTATTTGGCTCATGTCGCTTTTTCATGCACACATGATGACCTTGTGTGTGTGTGTGTGTGTGTGTGTGTGTGTGTGAGAGAGAGAGAGAGAGAGAGAATGCTTGAATGGAAAATGTATGAATGGAAAGTAGCCAGGGATTGCATCCTTGATTTATTTTTAAAGCAGCTTGCAGGCTCTGCTCCGTCGTATTTGTCTGTGGTTAACTCAAAGTGCTGGTGTAGTTCTTGGCTGTCCAGTGTGCACACACTCCATAATCAAACTCATATAAATTTTAGATTCAAATCAGTCACTGTTACTCCTTTTGTAGTCAAGAGTCATCTCTGTACTTCAGCAATTTCTCAGGTCTTTTATGAAGGCATGGAGAACATGGTGATGTGAAAGCTCTGACTTGTCCATTTTTTATTTTTACGGTAAATTCTTGCCACTGACTTTTTGAGATCATTTCTCATGCTTTAGATTTAGGATTTGTCTGCTGGTTGTTCCTCAGTTTTGCTTATTGTTACCTCTCTTCTGCTCTTGACCAAAGTTTTGGTACCCTGCCCTCTAGTGGAACAGACAAGCCAGAGTGTTTTATTGTTCTTTAGAGAAACACGAGCAATACTTTTACATGCTCATAAATTGCTAACGCTTTATTTGTTACAACAGTATACCAAATCCACATGCACCTTCTACAGACAGTTCACAAAATAAAAGGATATAGTGTAGCCTATTTATATCTGTTTGTTGTTTTGTCTTTCAGCAGGAGCCTGGTACTTACCCATCTACCCCTCACGTCCCAGGCCCTGGTGCTGCCATGGTAACACAGCCGGGTAGCAATGGCATGGCAGCTAACCACAATAATGCAGCATATCTGAGCCTGCAGAAGCAGCAAATGCAGATGATGACTCAGCAGCAGAAACAGTTCCTCCAGAGACAGATGATGGCCGAGCAGGTCAGAGGGCAAAGGGCATGTTTGTGTCTTGAAATTAAAGCTGGATTCAGAATTTCTGAAAAATCTCCCTTTTGCAATATGACTTCAATGCAGTATTCAAGACATTTATCAATTTGTCTGAGGTTCTGTTACCAGGGCACTTATGCAAGACACTGTATTAGAGAATGGATATAATTTGTTAGTGAGTTTCATAATGACAGTGGTTTTCCTTGTATCATGCTTTTCATAACCAAGCATATGAGCATTATGCTCTTCTTTTTCTTTTCTGACAGGAGAAGCAGCGGCAGCAGCAGGAGCAGCAGATGCAGAGGCACCTAACACGTCCACCACCTCAGTACCAGGACCAGCAGAACCCACCTACCCAGCAAAACCCATTCCAGCAGCAGCCACAGGTCTCCCAGTTTCCAGGTACCCACCAAAAGTCCAGATAGTGCAAACACCTCATGCATGCATTACTCACTCTCTCTCTCTCATACTCTCTCTCACTCTTTCTCTCTTAAACACTTTCTCTCTCTCATATACACACTCTCTCTCATACACTCAATCTCTCTCTCTCTCTCTCTCTCTCTCTCTCATTCTCATACACTCTCTCATACTCTCTCTCTCTCTCTCTCTCTCTCTCTCATACACTCTGTCATACTCTCTTTCTCACTCTTTCTCTCTTAAACACTTACAATCTCACACACTCCCCTCTCTCTGTTTCTCTTGCTCTCTCTCCCTCCTTCTCTTTAAAGGCCCTGTGTGTGAAATGCTGCTGCGTCACTCTTTCCATACAGGCACAGCTTTGTTCCCTGTAAAACATTCTGCCTACCTGATATGCAAAGTGTGCTTACTGACTGACTCATTTGAATCGCAAACAGCAAGGTTTAGCAGTCAGTCATTAAAACTGAAGCTTCGTGTGTGTTGTTTTTTTTACAATAATTTTGTTATGGATCGAGTTCATAAACTGGGCTGACAATTAATTGTGTGCCTGTTGTCTGATTGATTGTTATTCTGGATAAAGTCTTCAGGGGTGAAATGTACCAAGTGGTTTTGCTAGCTAAAGCTGTTTGTGTAACCTGTAGGTGGGGATTGTGGCAAAATACACGTTCAACATACTTAAACATTAGTATACTCCCTATGTCTCACAATGTTTTGTTTTAGTACAGATAAAGTTATCTGAACAAAAAATAGCATGCCAGGAAAACATGCACACAATATGCAAAACAATAAGTAGGACATTTTTAATATTAATAGTTATGAATAATATGATGAGTATTAATAATAAAAGAGAGAGAACATTTGTAACTTCTACTTTTCTATTTTCTCTACTCTGAGTAATGATTGAGTTTGTCTGTGTTTATCAGTACTTTCCTCATTTCTTTCTTATTTTTGCTTTAGGCTCGTCTCAGCCAATGGGTAGCGTGAACTCCCTTGGAGGCCCAGCTCCTGGTGTCCCGCGCATGTTTCCTCAAAATCAAAGCATGATGGGAATTAATCAGGGGGGAGGTCCTGCCCCCGGTGCTCCTCCAGCAGGCAGTCAAGCAGATCTGAGCCTGTCATCGTGTGCGGGTGGACTTGAGGCCCAGCAGGTCATATACGGAAACATGCCTATGCATCCGTCCCATGCCAACCAGCAGAGACTGCCCGTTTCACCCATGCAGAACTACAGGCACAACGTTCTAGCACAGCAGCAGGCACATCTCAAACAGCAACAGCAGCAGTTGGCTCGTATGCCTAACAATATGCCCGGTGCCATGGCTAACAACATGAGCTCCATGCCCAGTTCATTGCCCAATACCATAACCAGCAATATCCAGGCTGCATTGCCTCCACAGGCCCAGTCGTGGCAGCAGCAGCAGCAGCAGCATCCAGGTCTTCAGCAGGGCATGGCTGGTCAGCCTAATACCAACAATGGTGCCTTACCCGCTGGCTTTCCGAACTCTAATTTCCACATGCAGCCCAGGATGACCAAGCTGCCTGGGAGTGCACCCTTCAACCAGGCTGGCTTGGGGAATGGTGCAGCAGGCAGGGCTATGGTGGGTATGAACCCGGGGCAGATGATGCCAAATGTGGCCCAGCATAGAGCCAACAGCGGCACCATGGCACAGCAGCAGCCTCAACAAGGACAGTCAGCACCACCTCAGTCACAGCAGGTGCTGCCCGACCTGGGGCCGTTTGGGCAGCCGCAGGGTGGTCAGGTGCCTACCCGTACCGCAAGCATGCAGTGCAACCAGGCCTACCAGGTCAATCGGACACCCAGTCAGCAGATGCCGTTTGCATATAACGCCCAGTCGGCGGGCGGCTTAGCCAGCTTTCCCGGGGAGAGCGACCTGGTGGACTCGCTGTTAAAGAACCAGTCTACGCAGGAATGGATGGATGACTTGGATGAGCTGTTGGCCAGTCATCAGTGATTGGCACTCGGACTAGAAACTTGAGTGATGTGGACATTACTGACTGTTCTATGGTCAGAACTGCTGTACTGTGTGCATGTGGGGGCGGGTGTCTGAGTATTGGGCATGAGAAGCCTGTGTGTTGAGTATTCCTAGGGCTTTCATGATAATGTGTAAAGCTAAACGAAAGAAAAAAAAAGTCTACTACTGATCCTGTGGCTCAGTACTAAAACCACTGAATCATACCCAAATTTGATGGGTCAAAACGCACACAAATACTCACACTGCTTTTGTTTTTCTTTTTGCTGTCGAGGCTAGATAAATGTGCCTAAAATACTAGGTATCCAGGCCAAGGCCAGGAAGACAAAGTCTGCATATTTGACATAATCATGGACTGTATTTGAGACCATAGACTTGTACCGAGGATAGCCACCTTCCTCACTCCTTTCAAACGATTCTCACAAGCCTTAGTCATAAATCCATGGCCTTAAATCTACTGTCATACCCACACACATCTGTGACTGATTCCACAACAGGGAGTTAGTTTATTCCTCCTGTTCAGCGTATTCATTTGGCAGTAGAGTTTGGTGTGTACCGAGCATCCCAAGTTTTTGTTCTTAGAAAACGTGCGGTTTAGGAAGTCGACGGTTCAGCATTATGCTAAAACACTAAAATGTACGTTAACACCATTTTTGTTCAACGTTACACTAAATCAAATGTTATTCCCTTTAAACATTTCTAACCAATCAGATAGGGGAAGGGGTGTCGTCTAATCGCTTTTTTTTTCTTCTTCTTCTTTCCCCAAAGCTCCCCTTCCTGTGTTTGTTACATTGGGGTAGATTGAATGTTCCACCTTGAGGAAATGTGTATGCGCGTGCGAGTGTGTGTGCACTTGGGTCTCAGTTGACGTATGGCTTATCTGTCCGCATCTAGGAGCAAGTTTCTCAGTATCTGACAGGGCTCCGTGTTTATTTATATATATTTTTTGTATGTATGCATTTCCTAATGTTCTTAAGAAGATAGATCTTATTTTTATATGTACATTGTTGCCGAATTTTTGTAAGTATTTTATACTTTTTATTATTGTTCTCTGCAAAAAAACGAGAGTATTATGTAAATATAGTTCTTTAGAAACAGTTTCGTGGTGTGTTTATTTTATTTTATTTTTTTAATGCTGTGATGGTGATCATATGAGACTCTCATTCTCACTGTGAAATTTGCTTAGCAGCAGATCAGCTTGCTGCAGTAATAATCATTATATAACCTTCACTGTAGGTCACTAATAATCCAAGCCAAGCAATAGCTAATGGGTGGTGCTTCATCATCCATGTCAACTCTCATAACCGTACTATAAATCAGTTCTTCATTTTAAGGGACGGGTCAATATTTTTAAATGCTTTCAGTGGAATTGGTGAGTAAGGAGAGAGTTCTTTTATAGAGCACACTTGCTCCCCACATTTTTTCCTTTTTCTGGCTGTGATGCCAGAAATTCACCAATTTCCCCGAAAACAGTGCGATAAATAAGGCAAATAAACATTCTCCAGATTAAGGTGACAAAGATAAATGAACAGTGGGTAAAAAATTCAAACCTATCTTGTGAAAGCCTTAGTGGTTCAACAGAATGGGGATTATTTTCCAGTTCTAATTTTGTTCTAATTTCAGCTGGGAGCCAAGCAGCAGAATTGCACATAATCTCTGGGTAGGAGGGATTTTATACTCTCTCACCTGTCAGTCACAGTGACGCTAGCCAATCACAGGTTTCCTTGTGCTTCCACATGCTCGTGTATTATGTTGAAGAGGGGCGAGTTCAGGGAAAAGTCCAGGAGGATTTGATTGGCTGGCTTCACATTTCTGGGAGTAAGTACAGTATCTCACAAAAGTGAGTTACACCCCTCACATTTTTGTAAATATTTTATTATATGTTTTCATGCGACAGCGCTGAAGAAATGACACTGCTACAATGTAAAGTAGTGAGTGTACAGCCTGTATAACAGTGTAAATTTGCTGTCCCCTCAAAATAACTCAACACACAGCCATTAATGTCTAAACCGTTGGCAACAAAAGTGAGTACACCCCTAAGTGGAAACGTCCAAATTGGGCCCAAAGTGTTAATATTTTGTGTGGCTACCATTTATTTTCCAGCACTGCCATAACCCTCTTGGGCATGGAGTTCACCAGAGCTTCACAGGTTGCCACTGGAATCCTCTTCCACTCCTCCACGATGACATCACAGAGCTGGTGGATGTTAGAGACCTTGTGCTCCCCCACCTTAGGGATTAGGTCTGGAGACATGCTTGGCCAGTCCATCACCTTTACCCTCAGCTTCTTTAGCAAGGCAGTGGTCGTCTTGGAGGTGTGTTTGGGGTCGTTATCATGTTGGAATACTGCTCTGTGGCCCAGTCTCCGAAGGGAGGGGATCATGCTCTGCTTCAGTATGTCACAGTACATGTTGGCAGTCATGGTTCCCTCAATGAACTGTAGCTCCCCAGTGCCGGCAGCACTCATGCAGGCCCAGACCATGACACTCCCAGCACCATGCTTGACTGTAGGCAAGGCACACTTGTCTTTGTACTCCTCACCTGGTTTCCGCCACACACGCTTGACACCATCTGAACCAAATAAGTTTATCTTGGTCTTATCGGACCACAGGACGTGGTTCTGGCCATGTCCTTTTATACAGTGTGTCCAGTGTGTCATTTTAAATGAGTTTCACTTTAAATGTAAATTAGTGTAAGAACGGAGTATCCCCCAAATGGCTGGATGATGCTGTCGTCTAGCCAGATGTCCTTAAATGGTAATCACGGTCACGTACCCCTTGGCTAGGTATTGTTCTAAGTGTTATCACCCACATGGTCGGGCAATACTAAATGCTAATCACGGTCACGTATACCCTTTGTTCTGTGATGGTCCTTAATGCCGCTCCCAGACTAATAATTGATTGGATTAAGTGTTCTAAATGTTTGGTAAGGCTTCTTTAAACTTATGTAAAAATACCATAAAGATAAATTTGATTTGAATTAAACATATTTCTCTGATATGTAAGCCTTTTTGGGAATGAGCTCTTTCAGTACATGGTGGACCTCATCCTTCCTGGGTGGTGGGGTCAGGTGAACAAATTAGGGAGGAAATGCAGAAGAACATGACAATCTGATAATTATGTGAACTCTTAAGGATGAAATTACAACATTGAAGCATGATCTGACTCAGTTCAGTGATTAAAGCTGCTCTGTTATTTAGTGATGTTAGAAAATGATCCCACAGCAAGTAAAGATTTTTCATGTGACGTTTCTTTCTTGGTTAGCGCATCATTTCCTTTTGGTTACGGTAAAATCTAACCCGTTTGTGTGACCTGGAGCATTATCAACGCCAGAAATATGGGATGCACATGGTGAGAAACAATACTGATATAGACTGTATCTTTCAAACAATGCTTAACTTGTTTAACCCTGGTGCACTGTTCGAAAACACTACTTTCATTTGGGATGAAGACATCCACTAAAATAAACTTTTTTTTTATCTTTTATCACAGTCTTAGACACACTACTCACAAAAAGTTAAGGATATTTGGCTTTTGGGTAAAATTTATGGAAAATGTAAAAAGTTCATGCTACAGTGATTAAACAATTTATAATAATAAAACAATTTATTGAAACAAAAGCCAACAACAGTGGTGGGTATACCACAACAAAAAATGTCAATGTCTCAATAATGTGTCACGTGCCCTTGACCATCAATTACAGCTTGACAACGACGTCTCATGCTGTTCACAGGTCGACTTATTGTCTGCTGAGGCGTGGCATTCCACTCTTCTTGAAGGGCGGCCCTCAGGTCATTGAGGTTCTGGGGTGCAGGGTTACGAGCCTCTACACGGCGAGTCTGCTGATCCCATATGTTTTCTATGGGATTCAGGTCTGGAGAAAGTGCAGGCCACTCCATTTGAGGTACCCCAGCCTCCAGCAGCCGTTCCCTAATGATGCGACCTCGATGAGCTGGAGCATTGTCATCCATGAAGATGAAACTAGGCCTGTGTTGTTCATGCAGGGGCACAATGACTGGATTAATGATGTTATTCAGGAAGTATTGGCTTGTCACTGTACCATTCACAAGATGGAGGGCAGTTCTGTATTGAGTAGACACACCTGCCCAGACTGTAACACCACCACAACAGTGGCTGATGCATAGCGCTCTCCTTGACGTCTCAAACATCGTTGGCGGCCATCATTCAGCAAGTTATGTAAAAAGTACTGAAACACTGAACAGTTGGACATGTGCATTCAAAAGTGTAGAGGTCAAATTAAGTTCACCTGTAAAGGTTATAGTGCATTTTAGGTGCATCCTGAAATTTCACCCGAAAGCCTTAAATTTTTGTGAGTAGTGTATGTCAAACATTGGCTTTGATGCATTGTTAGTTTTTGTGCATCAGATTTACATTTTTTCTCCCTCATTTACTGTCCCTGGATTTTCTTTTTGCCCTATTGACTTCCATTACAGCGACATTTTTTGACTGCACAGCCATGACACTATATATGAAATCACGCAGTCTGGATTGCTGGTGGTGTTGGGAAGAGGTAAAATTTGTGATTTTTACTGTTGATGACCAAGTGGCACCATTAATCCTTCATATAGGCCTGTGCAAAGAAAGCTTAGTTTCTGGCTTTTATATGGAGTTATATGGAGTATATCAGCATATATATATATATATGAGAGAGAGAGCTTTGTGCACTTGTCTGAGAAAATCAAAATTATGCACCTCAGCTCACAGAACTACATGGAGTACACAAAAACAAGGTAAGTGTATTTATGAACCTGCTGCTTTTTGATGGTGAGAAGTACAGACTAAACAAAAACAAGGTAAATGGACTTAAACACTTGCATGTCGTCCTGCTGGTCGTTTGATGGTCAGAAGAGCAGCAAGCACTATGAGGAAGGGGTTTCACTTGCACTGCTCCGACCATCGAGTTTGGTAGGGGACTCTTATTTTGAAATTCGCCTAGTTATTCCAGCCATCCTCAGTTCTTTCCCTCGGCTCTCCTTAAGTATTGTTGTCCACGTGACTGGCTGCAGCTACAGTTTTATGTTTGTTCGTTCATTGGAATGCATCGTCAGTAAGTAAGTAACTTTTTGCAGAATGTGTACATTGAGAACATTTGCTTTATTTCCCCATGCTGTATTTGTAACAATTTAAATGTTGTTATATACATGCATTCTGCACAAGATAAACCTTTATTCGTCGCACGGCGGGAAAATTCCCACGTTGCAACAAGTGAAGAAAAATGTGCAAGTATGAAACAGAAAGATGCACTCGGTTTTTGCACATCTTAAATTGTTGTTATTGCACTGTTGTATTGCACAGAATTTTAATGATTGTAATTTCACAGTTTAAGAATATCCCATCCAGCAGTGTGTATTATGATGATAGGTTTTTCTCACAGGGGTGTTTCTATGATTTGAAACCATCAGGGGCAAATTAGGGAGAGGGGGAAAGCAAGAATAACACGTTTTGTAAGGGCATTTAAAAAAAAAAGATATAATATTGTTTCATAATAAGCACAAATCAGTATGCAACTTTAGAAAATTTCATTCAGTCCACTCTGTTTTCTGACTCCTCCCATCATCAAAAAAAGGAGTAAAATGCATTACATATTCTCTCTCACACAGGTATGCCATGCAATATTATCTCTTTTACAGCTTGTGTGTAAAGCAGTGCAGTGTCAATTACCAAACTAGTATTTTTTTTTTTATAGTGCTGATAATTCCTTTTTCGATTGACAAAACAGCCAAAATTATGGAGTCTGTCCTGGCCCATTGTTCCCCTAAGCCATGCATGTATTTTTTTTTAACTTAAATTCTGCGTTAGAAAGTCATGATGTTCAGACTGTAATGTCTTACAGTTTTTATTTAGATCTATATTAAGGCTTTTCTTTTAATTTGAGGCTTTTGTACGTCTTGGGTATGAAATAATATTCCAAAGGGTCCTGTATGTCGGGTTTTCAGAATTAAAGTCAGTGTGACACAACATGCGTTTGTCAACTGTGTTAACATTAAAAATTTAAAGTTAGACTATTATCTGAATAATAACATTGTTGTGTTTTCTGACCTTTATTATTGTTATTATTATTATTATTATTATTATTATTATTATTGTTATTATTATTATTATTGTTGTTGTTGTTGTTATTGTTATTATTGTTATTATTATTGTTATTGTTATTATTGCTATTATCGCGCTCAAGGGCTGTAAGGTATTTTAGTCACGTGGTGTGTGAGCGCGTATAGATGTGTTTCGAGTTATGACAAAGTATCGCGAGAGTGGTTCTAGAGCATATTCCAGCGCACACTCTCGCGGTATTTTAGCGTCAAACGCGATGCGCAGCGCCGCTTTAAGTCGAATACACCTTGTGTGTGTGTGTGTGTGTGTGTTCCAAAATTCGGGGCTAAATTAAAATTAGCCCTAGCGACTCCCCTGGTTAGAACACAGTATAAAAATCAGTATGAACTGTGTGTATTATGGCGACTGAATCACTGAGAGCAGCTCTGATTGCAAAATCTAATAGCAGTAGGGAGTAAAGACCTTCTGTATCGCTCCTTCAGACATTTAGGATGGAACAGTCTGTCACTGAAGGAGCTGCTCGGAGATGTAACTGTGTCATACAGGGCACTGAGCTGGCCTTCCTGATTAGCTCGTCCAGTCTCTTCCTGTCTGCAGTAGAGATGCTGCTGCACCAGCAGACCACTCCATAGAATATGGCTGAGGCCACCACGGAGTCATAAAAGGTCTTCAGTAGTGCTCCCTGCACTCCAAAAGAGTCTGCTCTGTCCTTTCTTGAAGATTACATGCTTAATTCTGCCTTTTCAGCCTTTATGTGAATATGTTTTGCATTTTGTTCACTAATAGCACTTTATTCCCTTATTGTTTTTGATAGTTCCACTCTCATTCTCTGCACATTGGAGTAAAAATCAGTTTTGGAAACTATACCCTGACTCCAGTCTTTACTTGGAGTTTAGCTTGCTGCTGAATTGTGTTCACACATGGAAACACACATGGAGAGCAATACACGTACCGAAGTTTTGGAAACGGACCCTTCCAGCGAGCTGCAGGAAATGCAGTCTTCTCCCTCTGACACCACAGACTTGGATGAGTCAGATCCTGATTTTGTTGTGGGATCCTCAGCGTCCTCATCGTCCTCTCCAGCTCCTTCCACTGAAGGCGAGGAGGATGCAAAAGATCCTGGATCTGGGTGGATTGGGAGAAACGGCTTAGTGTGGTTTTCCACCAACGAGGAGACATTATGCTTTTCTCAGCCCGCCAGAGGCGTGACTCCAGGGCCGACGCGTTATGCCATCGTAAGGGTCCAGAACGTGGTTTCTGCGTTTGACCTGTTTATTACGGAGGAGATGATTGACCTCATTGTCAGAATGACCAACCTCCATGGGCGCCGCACAATGAAAAACTGGAACGAGATTGACTCCACCGATCTCCGTGCCTACATGGGGCTACTGATTTTGGCAGGCGTCTACAGGTCCAAAGGGGAATCCACACGTAGCCTGTGGGATGATCGCAGTGGTCGTGCGATTTTCAGAGCCACCATGTCCCTCTCAAGTTTTCATAGAATCAACAGAGCTCTGCGCTTTGACGACAAGCTGCAGAGACCAGCTCGTCCTAGAGAGGACAAGCTTGTCCCCATCAGATCCCTGTGGGAAATGTGGACGCTTCGCCTTCCCCTCCTATTTAACCCCGGTAAAAATGTCACAGTGGATGAGCAGCTTGTGCCATTCAAAGGGCGATGCAGCTTTCGGCAGTACATGCCAAAAAAACCGGCCAAATATGGAATGAAAATTTGGGTGACTGCTGATGCCGCCACATCCTATGCCTGGAAGTGTGAGATTTACCTGGGAAAGACAGGTGGTGCTCCAGAGGTGGGTCAGGGCAAGCGTGTTGTCATGGAGATGACAGAAGGACTCCAGGGCGTCACTGTCACTTGTGACAACTTTTTTACCTCCTACTCACTTGCTCAGGAGCTTATGCAGAAAAAAATAGCCTTGGTCGGGACGATCAGGAAAAATAAACCGGAGCTGCCACCCAACCTGGTGGAGGTTAAAGGACGATCTGCCCTCTCCTCCGTCTTCGCCTTCACGAAGAACACCACGGCCGTGAGTTACGTTCCAAGACGGGGGAAGAATGTGATCCTCATCAGCACAAAGCACCGCGAGGGAGTGGTGACAGAGGGAGAAAAAAAGAAGCCAGAGATAATCATGGACTACAACCACTGCAAGGGAGGTGTCGACAATCTAGACAAGGTATGTGCCATTACCCATTTGTTACTACATGCATCCTGTTCCTGTTAGTTTTTTACTGAATTCATGTGCTTGTTAGAGATAAATGTAGGAGATACAGTTTGTTTCGACGATGTTTTGCGTGATTTTTCTTATCATGATTTTACTTGTTATCATGATGATATCTGTACTTGTTCTTTTATTTTTCTAGGTTGTCGGCACCTACAGCTGCAGAAGGAGGACCAAATGGTGGCCACAGGTGTTATTTTTTAATATGTTGGACATCACAGCATATAATGCATTTGTCATTTACACAGCTGTGGATCCCTCCTGGAAAAAGGCAAAGTTGTATAGGAGGAGGCTTTACATAGAAGAGCTGGGAAATTCTCTGGTCTCTGCAGCAATATTGAGGAGAAATCATCTCCCTCACGCACCAGTTGCTGCTTCACTGGTGAGAGAGATTCAGTCTTCTGCAGCTGACCCTTCAGACACAAAGCCCCAGACACCAGAAGACACCAGCAGCTCAGGAGTGAAGAGGGGAACATGCAAGTGGTGCACAAAACAAAAAAAAAGAACAATCAGCACTTGCGTCTCTTGTGGTGAACACCCTTGCAAAGACCACCATGTGATATGCTGCAAGCCCTGCTGGAAAGACAACGCACACATACGCGCAAAAAAGTTAGTTTAATAGTTTAGTTCTTCATGCTGTATAAAAGATAATAAAATAATAAATGATGTTCATAAATCTGATGCAGACTAGATTTTTTTTACAGAAAAAAATGGAAAAGTAAACGAGGGAGAAAAAATGTAAATCTGATGCTGCACAAAAACTAACAATGCATCAAAGCCAATGTTGTTACTAATCTTTCACATGTCCAAGACTGTGATAAAATATCCAGTCCACAATCACATTTTATATTGAAAATCAGTCATTTTCCCCCCAAATCAATGACATCATTTATGAACTTGGCAATTAAAGTAGTAGTTTTAGTTTTAAAGTAGTAGCAGTAGTTTTGATCAGAACTGAGGTTGATTTTGAGTGAATTTGCCCACAGTGTATTAATGACTTTTTGAAATTTTTTAAATCATATTTTTCTAAAATTTGTTTCAAAGTAAGGTTTGTCACCTTTGTCATTTGCTGAAATACAGAGAAAGTTAAGACCAAATTAAGAGTCAAAAGTGACCCCTGGTGGATTAAAACGTCCCCAGCAGTACATAAGGGTTAAATAGGTCCAATGTGTGGCATTCAGAATAAGCCATTAATGGTTACACTGTGACTCACAGTATACTTAGCTGACAAACTTTACACGCTCATACAATAGTAAACATTTTAACTGTGCACACACTTCCTTCACTATATTGCCAAAAGTTTTGGGACACCCCTGCAAATCATTGAATTCAGGTGTTGGGCATGTCCCCTTGCTTTTAATGCTTCAGTATACCAAGACATTTTGGACAATTTAATGCTCCCAACTTTGTGGGAACAGTTTGGAGATGACCCCTTCCTGTTCCAACATGACTGCACACCAGTGCACAAAGCAAGGTCCATAAAGACATGGATGAGCGAGTTTGGTGTAGAGGAACTTTTTTTTTTTTTACTGGAAAAAGAGTCCTGCCTCTGAAAGGATCATTTCAAATAAAGTCAAACAGGTATTTATTTATTGTCATTTCTACTGACACAGTACATAGTGAAATGAAACGTTTCTCCGGGACCATAGTGCTACATAAAACAACACAGAGCTTAGGAGTGAAAATAAATTGTCCTAAATTGCACACATACTGTATATTGTGCTTAATTCATAAATAACCTCAATACCAAAAATGTGGTTTGCTTAAACACCTAGTAACCTAAGCTTATGGACTGAGTAAATGACATTTATTTTCTGTTCTCGGTACAGGAAAATATGCAAAACTTCCTGCGCTGATCATCATACCAAATGCTACAGATTTGGTGTATAGAGTTTAGGCAGAAAGAAATTGCTGGAATATTCTCATATATATTACCTTTTTAATCAGATGTGCTTGTCCAGAGCACATTACAGAAATGTTTTTAGTGTCCATCAGAAAGAACATAATGTTACCAAATAACAGCTATCAATTATAGGAGGTACTTCCTCTTCAGTACAGGTGTGTGTGGGTGTGTGTGTGTGTGCACATGCATGCTTACACATTGCACTGGGCCCTGCTCAGCACTGACCTCCGCCTACACGAGGATGAGGTAGTTATCAATCTAGGAAGGACAGTGTAGTTGATCGTGGATCTGACCTGCTGTGCATTTCTGCTGAACAATGCTTGACCAGTTGGTGTGGGTTGCTGCTGTTACAGTGCTTGGAGTGCTGGAGCAAGGTAAGAAAACCTCCAATCTCACCTGAATGACTATATATATTCTCGTAGGGGTTATTTTTAATATGGACTGACCAGGGTTAATATATAAATAAAAATATAGAATAGGAATTTCAAGTGACAAGTGTTTATTAAAATCATTGATGCATGGAAAAATCAATTAAATTAGACAATAGACATTAACACTTTAGTCTTGGGGACGAAAATACACTCTCGAACTAAACCGCACTTTTACTAGTCTTCCTGATGTGGTGTTTTCACTTGTCCACCATTGGAAAATTAATGCGTGCCATGTACCAGGACATATGCGGTAGTGTAAAAGTTACTTAAAGGCACATGACATCCAATTGTGTAGCTTAAATAGGCAACAAAAAAACATTTTTTGGTGAAAGTGGGGGGTGGGGGAAAAAAAAAACATTTTTAATCAGTAAAATATCCCAAAATGAACCAAGAAATGATGTGGAATTATTTTTTATCATGAACCAGCAAAATGTGTGCACTAGAGGGTTAAGATCATTAATTTGTGGCTTCAGAATATAGCTCATGGTTATAATATATTAATATTAATTTGTGGCTACACCTCACTGAGAAACAAGCACCGTGCCACATCACAGGCTCTTCATCAACATTACTTTTTGACAAGAAAGACAGATATTTGAATGTGCTTTGAATGTTCTCATGATGGGTTTATACAACAACCTACTGCTAGCCTATGAATGAAGTCTTTATTACACTCTCTTTCTCTGCCAGCATACTTTTCCCTGAAAGTGATCTACGCTCGACGGAAATACTCCGTCCCCCCTCCGGCCACCACGGGACACCCCGATTTTGAGAGAGTCTTCAGAGCACAGTGAGTGTTTATGCACACCTCAGTCAGGACTTTTTGTAATTATTATTAACATAATTAATGCTATGCCTACATCCAATTGTTTATTCATTTATTAATTAATTTAGTTCTCCTTTTCTGCCCAAATGTCCAGAGAAGTCCAAATCTATTAGACGTTCCTGTCCTTGTGGTGCCATTTGTTCCCCACTTGTTCATAAAAAAACATTCTCCCCAACACACACACACACACACACAAATTCCTCACTTCAGGAATATGTTAATATAATATGGATATGTTAATATAATAGGAATATGATGGGCTGATTTGCATATATTATGTGACAACACATTATATTGTCATGGCTATTGATTAGTGTCTAAATTCTGAATGCTTTTCTTTCTGAATGTAGAGCAAATTGTTCTGAATATTTCCCCTTATTCGTGATTACCCTTTGGTTGGCTGGACTTTTCTTTAGCCAAGGTAAGCACAGACGGGAGATGATGGAGAAAAAAAGAAGCCTGTGACTATCTCTCCTGTCGCAACATAACATGGCATCTTGTATTTGCATAAACACAATAACGTGTGTGTGATACGTGGCATGTAAAATAGGTTGCAGCTTACTGCACTAATACATCAGTGAACCCATTGAGCAGCTTGCAGGAAGTCTAATTAGTTGTATATACTTTGCATCGATGAGAAGATTTTGAAAAATGGAGGAACAAACAGTTCATCCATGAAGTTCATCAAGCAAATCATTATGGGAAGCTTTACATCCTAATGGACTCCTCGCTCTCAGAAATAACAGTATTGAGCTGTACTTTTTCTTCTCGTCTTACATCATTAGAATCCCTAGAAAAGGGAATACATTATAAATGTTAAGGTTGACCTCAGGGATCGCTCATATGCTGTTCAAGCTTAGAAAACTAATTGAAGATGAACCACATGCACCTTCCCATGTAATAAATAGACGCTAAACAACTCCCAACGCATTAAGCTCTAACTCTGTGCTTCCATTCCAACAACCAGGAAAAGTATAGCTGGTACATTTATTTCTGAGAGTATTTTATCATTAATAATTTACATGTGATCTTTTTTTCCTCTAGCTCTGTCTGCTATGCTTGGGTTCCTGTACATTTATGGACGATATCAGTACTTCCACGGATATGCAGAGTCTGCACAGGGAAGGTACAGGGTTACAGTACCTCTTTCCTCTCTGTGTTGGTATGAAATGGTTCACGATGGTTGCTGATGAGAGATCCCCCCTCTCCCTCTCTCTCTCCCTCTCTCCCTCTCTCTCTCTCTCTCTCTCTCAGACTGGCCCCTCTGTATTTCACAGCGAAGGTGCAGTGGGGGCTGATCGGCTTGTCAGTCTTCGGTGTGCTCTGCAGTATGAGTCGGCTGCATTTGGGTGTGGATCTGCTCGGCTCTCTGTGTGAAGTTCTCGGCCTGAATCAACTCGAGTGAATGCAGGCATCAGAATATTCATTTCACCTTTAATGAGTCTGTTTAATAAAGAGTTTTAATATGCACTGGAGCTTTTGATTTTTTTTTTTTTCCCCACACCCCAGATTTTTTATTTATATTTTTTTATCTGATTGTTCCTGTCAGTTTAAATAATGAATAAATCACTTGGACTGTGATGTTTTGGAAAATAATCATTGATTATTCAGGGGAGTGATGCAGCCTGACATGACCGGGAATTACCTACTTTATTGTTTTCAATTTTACGACACCTTCTCCTGAATTTATTTTCCTTTTTTATTCCAGCGCCGCTGATTTTCTTTATTGATTATTGACTGAACATGTCATATTCTTCTACTTATTATTTACAATACAGCAGAAGTAAACCATGGTTCTCTGCCAGTCTCTTTATTTCTCTTTCTTTATTTTAAGTTAAGGTGAAAAGGCAGCTTGTGATGTTACCCAGAAGTCCTAAAGACTAGTTTACAGTTACTGCTTTACCTGTGATGGATACAAAGTACTGACACTAGAGACTCCTTAAATAATTGTAAATTTAAAATAAAAATCACATCTAGTTACAGAAAACTTTGTAAAGAGTGCATGTTTTTAATTCATTTATGTTTAAAGTTTTTCATACAAGTTGATATAACACTAAGGGCATTAATATAAACCTGTAGATTTCTAAGGGCTAGGGGTGCAGCCAGCTTTCCAGTTCATCCCAAATGTTTTCCAGCCTTCTCTCCCCACGTGCATCATTGAGCCTTGGCTGCCCATGACCCTGTCGCCGGTTCACCACCGTTCCTTCCTTAATGGACCACTTTTGATAGATACTGACCACTGCAGACCGGGAACACCCCACAAGAGCTGCAGTTTTGGAGATGCTTTGATCCAGTCGACTAGCCATCACAGTTTGGCCCTTCGGCAAACTCGCTCAAATCCTTACGCTTGTCCATTTTTCCTGCTTCTAACACATCAACTTTGAGGACAAGATGTTCACTTGCTGCCTAATATATCCCACCCACTAACAGGTGCCATGATGAGGAGATCATCAGTCTTATTCACTTCACCTGTCAGTGGTCATAATGTTATGCCTGATCGGTGTATTCCCTCAGTTGTCAGTAACATCAGTTTGGCAGTAGTGGAAATTTAAAGAAGCAAACTATTATTCTCAAACACGACTTGACTGACTGACAGTGTGTGAGTTAACAGAAAATTGTGCAAAATTAGCTATGGATAAATGCACCGACTAAATGAAAACAAGTAAATATGCGTGATATTGTTTCTGAATGAACGAGCTAACTGTTAGCATGATAGAAAAACAATACTGGATAATTAAATTATTTGACCAGCTTAATACTTTTATTACATTTTCTTTAGTTGTTTCGTTTAACGTTACACAAATAGCTCTTTAAAATGTTTTTCACGTACCTGAATATATAGGCATAAGTCTGTGTTTACCGCTAGAGGGCACCACCGCACCTTGCAACAAATACACAGTCTGTGGTCCAGTCGGGTTGCTGCCCTATGAAGGTGCACTATATTGCCAAAAGTCATTGAATTCAGGGGTTGGGCTTGGCCCTTTAGATCCACTGAAAGGTTTAGGAGTGTGTTTATGGGAATTTTTGACCATTCCTCTAGAAGCGTATTTGTGAGGTCAGGCACTGATGATGGACGAGAAGGCCTGGCTCACAGTCTCCCAAAGCCGTTCTATCGGGTCGAGGTCAGTGACTCTGTGAAGTTCCTCCACACCAAACTCCCTCATCCATGTCTTTATGGACCTTGCTTTGTGCACTGGTGTGCAGTCATGTTGGAACAGGAAGGGGTCATCCCCAAACTGTTCCCAAAAAAATTGGGAGCATGAAATTGTCCAAAATGTCTTGGTATGCTGAAGCATTAAGAGTTCCTTTCACTGGAACTAAGGGGCCGAGCCCAACCCCTGAAAAACAACACCTGAATTCAAGGATTTGGAGGCATGTTCCAAAACTTTTGGCAATGCAGTGTATATGACCAGGCCTAGTTATGTCATTTATCTGTGCCATTTTAAAATAAAATAAAATAATTTTTTGTGGATCAGGTTAAGAACTGGTTTTGGTTTTAGCCATATTACATATTTTGGCTGTTTATTTGCATTATGCATCAACAACAAACCCTTTTTGGACACATAAGAGAACACTGTGGAAGTTAGGTACCTAAATAAAGGAAGTTAGGTGCTTAAATAGTCTTGGTAAATGGTTTTTTTTTAAATAAAGAAGGAGAGCATCTTTCTCAATTGCTCTTTTTGGTTTCGTCTCATTCCACATCTTGTGCACGTATGTGCTTTATTTAGGGTTTCGGATGAAAAAACAAGGATAGACAAGGCTGGTGGAAGGAGGTTTTTTTAAGAGGATCTAGACGGGAAATAAGGGTTTCCAGATGGGAAGAAAAGAGAGAAAGAACTCCACAGCTTTGACTTTGTTGACCTTTGTGTCAGACAAAATCTAATCTAACAAAAAAAAGTGTCATTTGCAGGTTTATTTTAATGGAAAGAATGCATTTGGATCCTGGAATGGACTTTATTACTGTGGAAAAGATGATGTGTAGGTATAAAGAAAAGGAATAACATCTTATAGGAATAAAGTAGGTAGAACGCTAAGATCAATTAAACCTTAAATTATGAACTACAGATACTTTAACCTACAGTTTCCTAAGCATTAGACAGACATAATTATCACGACTGAATAAACATGTTTTTTAGTAAGAAGCAATTAAGTACCTTGTTTGTTTTAAAAATGCTTTGTACATATACTGTTAGTCTAATTAAAAATAATAGACGAATTTAGCTTCTAGATGTCTGCATCCTGTCATGACAGAAGAGATGGAATATATTTATGTTTATATGTGATGCATTTAAGGCAAGGTTCCTCCCTTTATAACCTTGATTTCTACACCTGTTCCATAGAGCTTGGCTTTCACATTAAATCTCCAATCCCTCAAGCCTTGAGGTCACACATTGTCCTTCAGAAATGGCTGGTGGGAGATCTCTGAGCTCCTTCAGGAGGTCTGGTTAAGTTTACAGCTTAAGGCGGTAAACAGGAGTAGACAGGAACATTCTGACCGATGCATTTGTGGAAGTCCAGGCGATCACCCTAGACAGGGAACTGGAACTACTGTGGCTTAGACCGAATAAAACACAGCATTCACTAGGCTGAGAAATAAAAACTGGAACAAAATTGAAGGTCTTCTTTCTTTTCGGTGCATCAGCATATCACAAAGATTCCATAAAACTTGAAATACCTCCAGCTCAGTGTTTAAACCTATTTAACAAATTTGCTTATCAAGTTGAGTGGAGATTTTGGGACCTCAGCATATGTCAAAGACAATAAGTTTAACGTGTTTACGTCTGATGAATGCTGTCTAGGGTACTTTCTGATCTCTAATGCTGAACTTGAGGAACATCTCTGGCAAAAATGCAATTCACAGAAGATCCCCTGACCTCAAATCGGTCCAGCATTCATTTTACATTTGGTCTAGAGGTCTATAAATAATGTGAATTTCAACATCAATAAGTTTTGTGAGTGCAAAATTCAGAAAGTTCTATGGCGCCGATAAAAAAGCCTAATTATTATAATAAACATTTAAATTATATTATTATAAAATTTAAAATATATAATATTTTAAAATTAAAATATTATATCTATTATTATATTGTAATACCTGGATTATGTGTGTAGGATAAATATTTACAACTAGTTCATAAGAATTTAATTATTGTTTATTTTATTATTTATGCTGAAAGGTGTCCCTAGTTACAAATGTTTTATGATTTTGATTGTTGTTTAAATATATCATATTGGCTTCATGGGATTCTGCATATAGTGGACTGCAGAAACACTAGGCGTCTCCTCGCTATTTGTGTTTTAAACACATGCTTGTGTGTGCGCGTATAACTGTAAGAAATAATATGTGGAAATGACGCTAATATTTGACGCTAGAGTAATAAAAATACCTCAATCTCACCAAATGAAAAGTATCCTGTGTTTGCTATAGTACACAGTTTGAATACCTTCTGTAGTCCATTGCAAATGCTCCTCACTGGGCTCGCCCCTAGCCAAATAGTGCACTATGTAGTGAATAGGGTGTTGTATGGGATGTGTTATGTACATCAACAGATACAGATTAGCCTTCAGGGACAAAACCTTACAATATATTACAATGTGCAAGTCTTCACGTACACTGTCTGTAATCGAATTTGCTTCTGGCTAATCGGCCAGTGCTTTCCGAAGATTCTCGGCGGAAAGGAAACGCTTGGAGGAAGTCCGTGCTTCCTCTTGAGTGAACTACTGCAAGTGTTGTTTATTCACTATCTAGGCCACGCCATATCTAGGCTACTATTTTAAGGCGTCTTGTATCCATTGACCTTCAGGATTTTTTTCCTCCTGAACAGCTCATGTGTATAAGTTTGGGGAGAAACTTGTTTAAAGCTGGTATGCTTATTAAAGTGAAGATATTCTCTGCAAGAGAACGATACAGAGGTCTGTCATGTGGAGTTCTGTGTATAAGGTCGACTCTGTACCAGTCAGATAATTAGACGTTTGACAGTGTAGGCGTTTGTAAGCTTGCAGCTTGTTTACTTGAAGATGAAGATGATTATCCCTGAGACTGAAAGTGAACCTGATGTTTAACTCAGTTTAATGTTAGAGCATAAACTACAGGAGAGCTGTGTTACTTTATAAGCTCCAAAATGTTTTAAATCTGCAGAAGATTTAAGTATGCCCATACATATAACGCAATACTTTTTAATACTTTCTGCTGAACATTTATAATATTTTTTAAAATATTATTCGACAGATGTAAGTTGATGTTCCACCGATTTGCTTGCCTTCATGATGAGACTGTTTAGTTCTTCAGAATTATTATTATTATCAAACCTAGTGGTCAAAAATAGGAACTGCAACAAGTTTGCTAACAACTGCAAGAGGCCCGTTAGGGAAGGAAACCAAGACTGCAAACCAAGACATAGTTTAAGTTCAGGTACTGTGCCTATGATGTACAATGATTTTAATGTAGTATTTATTTCAAAGATTGGTAGAGGGAAAGTGGAATTATGGAGTAGATAGTGTCTGTACATGAGAAATGCATGTGCACCACAGTGACCTCAGTGTCTCCCTTTTCCAGTGTTTGCTATTTTCAGTTCTTTTGTGTTGCTTTTCAGATTTAGTTGAAGTTTTGTTGAATCACAGCAACTCTGGTTAATGACAATGGGAACACCATTGATGTATATAAACAGAGCTGTTGACTATACACCGACCAGGCATTATGACCACCTGCCTAATATTGTGTTGGTCCGTCTTCTGCTGCCAAAACAGCCCTGTCCTGTCATGCACTGTGTATTCTGACATCTTTCTATCAGAACCAGCATTAACTTCTTCAGCAATTTGAGCAACAGTAGCTCGTCTGTTGGATCCGACCACACGGGCCAGCCTTCACTCCCCACGTGCATCAATGAGCCTTCACCAGTTCACCACTGTTCCTTCCTTGGACCACTTTTACTGATACTGACCACCACAGACCGGGAACACCCCACAAGAGCTGCAGTTTTGGAGATGCTCTGATCCAGTCGTCTAGCCATCACAATTTGGTCCTTGTCAAACTCGCTCAAATCCTTACGCTTGTCCATTTTTGTCCTGCTTCTAACACATCAACTTTGAGGACAAAATGTTCACTTGCTGCCCGATATATCCCACCCACTAACAGGTGCCATGATGAGGAGATCATCAGTGTTACTCACTTCACCTCTCAGTGCTCATAATGTTATGGCTGATTGGTGTATGGCTACGTTTGATACGGCATGTGTGTTCCCAATGGCATTAACCAGAGTTGCCATCCCATTCCAGATTAATTCTCCCTTTTGACATTATAATAACCTGGAACAGGTTTGGACCTCTTAGTTCGAGTGAAGGGAAATCTTAATACCACAATATACAAATACATTGTATACAATTGTGTCCTTTTAGCTTTGTAGCAACAGTTTGGGGAAGAACTCATGTGGGTGTGATGAGCAGATGTCCACATACTTCTGGCCTTGTTGTGTACATCTAAAACCACCCAAAACAAGCTGCTAGTCTGTATACTGAATAACTATTGACTCTCAAGGATCTTCACTAGATGGTAGCGTAAAGCATATGTCTAGTCTAGGTTGTTATCTGTGGTCACACTCTCCTGCTGCTAATCACTCAGTGTTTATCTAAAACCTTTCGCTCCACTCAATACACTGCTTCATCACTGTCCTCCCTTTGCCCAAACATTTGTGGCACTGAAAATTCATGTTGTCAGCAAAAGAAATAATGATCAATAACAAAGTGTGTGATGAAACAACAGACAATCTGCTGACTCTCTCTGTCCTCTTCCTCTCACTCTCACAAACTGTTCTGTCGTTTTCTCTGTCTCTCCCTGTCTCTTCCACCCACTCTCGCTGTCATTACACACTGTTCTAGTTTGTGTAATGGGTGTGTATTTTGCGTATGATAGTGTCTTTATTGAGTGTGTGTGTGTTAAATGTTGTTTTTGGCTCTTATTAGTGGCAGGATGCAGCGAGCTGTAGCGTGTCACCACTCAGTGATGCTGAAAGATGTCTCTTCCTCTCATGAGGTTGAATTGCTGTGTGTTTTACCGCCGCTGTGGACTGCAGAGTGAATTATTATATAGTGACAGGAAACTAGCTGTGAATCTGTACATAGTTTATAGTGTATTCTTTACACAGTAATCTAACACCTTAGGTATTAAATTGTATTAAATTCTCTGTTACATGCTCAGGGACTTCAGTCTGAGATTTTTTTTGCTTGTGCAGTGTAAAATGTCTGGTTCTTCACATCATCACATATATCACAACGGATGAGACAAGATCATTTTTCAAATCCTGATCTCAAAGGTGTTCTGACTAAATCCCACCCTCTCTTGCAGGTTTTTATTTTAGTTTTTACTGACTGTGGGATTTTCGAATGAACTTTTTCCGTTCACAGTTTCTGCTTCCCCCGAAACAAATTATGAATCAAACCACAGCAACTCTACAAATCAGTTACTAAGTATGAATGATAAAATACCGTAAACACACTGTGCAGAGCTCCCACTATGCTCCCCTGTTAAGAACTGTGGCCTATTTTGCTTTCACAAGCTTTTTGCATAACCCCTGAACTCAAACACATTATTTTAGAAATTATTTCCCTTTATTTTTAGATGGCTGACTCTGCTTAAAGATACTGATGTTTGGGTAAACGTGACCACAGTGCTAAAGTCACATTGTATAATGGTCCAGGGAATGTTATGTTTAGTCCATCAAACCCCCACAGAGCTTTGGACCAATCATGTTCAAGATTAGAGGATGACGTCATACCCCCATATTGCCTTAGCTAATGTTTGTGATGAACAAATGATTGTTATAAGAAACATGACTTTAAAAGTTTACTAGTTAGCTAGTTACTAGTAAATTGTAGAGAATGTTTGGCCAATTTTCAAATTGTTTCATAGATTGAACACTTTTAATGAGGGTAAAAGCATATAAGCCATTTTTAAGGCTGTCTTAAGGATAATAAAAATGAATTACTATGTTATTTTTTCACTGATTATTTTTATTTAGGGATTTACTACAGAGGACACTGACGTGAATCACTGTTCCTTTCATTACCATGTGGTCATGAACAAGGAAAAAATATTTCATATTTAGCAGCATATTGGGAATTTATGCTGCATTAATTTATTTACCTATTTAGTATTTATTTAGTCATACTGATATCCGCTGAAATGACGGGACTTTACGCTGCCCAGCAGGAATCAAGCAGCTCAGATCAGCAGGAGAGTGATATGAATAGAAAGATATGGACTGTATTGTCTTGCTCACTCACTCACTCACACGCTCACTAGCACTTGACATTGATTTCAACACTGACCTGCATTGGACAGGAAGTCATTTTTATTTTTTATTTTTTTGCCGCTCCAAAAGAAATACCATATGGGAATTTTCTCTTCCTGTTGCAGGAAACTCGTTCAAGGATGCAGAAGGTGGTGGTGGAGGACTGAGGTTTTGTGTGTGTGTGTGTGTGTTTGTGTGTGTGTTGGGCTCTATAGACACCAAGTCAATGAATATTTAGGGACAATGTAAGAAGGGCTAATAAGGTCAGCCTGGTGCGCGCACACACATTAGCTCTTGTTGGCTGTAAACCTCGGACCATCATCACCTCTTGTCAAACTGCTATAAAGTCTGTCTTGGCAGACGCTAATGCAGAGGCCAATAGTGTGTCATTCGGGTCTGTAGACAACATCAGTTGCTCTTGGGGGGGGGGGGGGGGGGGGGGTAACATTGGTGCTTTAACATTCCACAGTGACCCTGTACTTGTTTAGTCAAATAACAAAAGTTTGAAATGGTCTAAAATCAATAGTATTAAATCAATAAGGCTATTAAACAGTGGTTAAATTCTGGAATGAAGATGTAAATGATCCATATCTTGGAATTGTTCAGTGTTTCATACTGAGCTGAGGGATTTAAATGTACTGGAATCATGATGCATTCAACATGAATCTTATTTTATCCCATGAAGACTACACGAAATCTTACAACATGGTTTTCATTTATTTTTGTAAGGATAATGGTGGTAGATGGATTGTGCTTCCTGACAGGTTTATAGAAAGCCACATGAGAGTCCTGATCAGTTCTCTCAAAAGATTAGAGCGAACATGTTTCTGGAGTGTGTTATGTTAAAGTCCTGCGTGCCTTCAGAATGATTATAGGGACACCGCTGACTGAAAGAAATGAATGGCTTGAATTGAAGATAACTCAGAAAAGTGGAACAGTATGTGTATGGCTGTTACACCCGTATCGTCCCGTCTGTCCTTGCACATCAACCCCCTCCCCATGCCACCCCTACTTCTTTTGTGATTAGTCATCCTGTAAAAGCCTTGATCTTTATCTTGCAATTAGCAGAGAGGTCACCGCTCTAGCCATATCCTGAACTCACACATACAAACACACACACTGGTCTCAGTATCCACTGGTTTCTACACAATACACACTCACTACAGCAATCAGACATATTGTGTACACAATACAGCCTGTAGTGTCTATTCACCTCTTGGTTTATTCGCGTCTGCAGTGTTTAAAGGTTACTGGCTGCTCACTGCAGGCTCACACAATGAGCTGGTCTTGTCAGTATGGTGAAGATGGCTTTAAGAGGCTCTATTCATGTTTTCACCACAGGGTTTGTCACATGCACTCTAAGAGGTTTTTGAGAGATCTTGATGGTGTCCTCACGGTTAGGGTTCCTGGGCACACAAAAGAGTTGTTGATGTGTGTGTGTGTGTGTGTGAGTGTGTGTGTGTGTAGATAGATAGATAGAGAGAGAGAGAGAGAGAGAGAGAGAGAGATCTCCTGTCAGCAAAAAAGTAAAACAAAAAGTAGAAAGTACAGCATCTAAGCAACTTTCTGAAATTTATTGTTCATGTTTTCTGGAAATGTCTCCACGATTATTTCTACCATTGAAACAGAACAACGTTCTGAACAACAAAGTAATCGTTCTGCAAAATATCAAATCCCTGATCTAAGACTTTCTTGTGTTTATTTCTTGTTCGATGTCTGCTTGCTTAGTTTTGCACTCTATATTTTCACTAAAGGTTAAAGTATTGGCACCCTGCCTTGTGTTTGCGAATATGGGCAGCCATTAAAGAGATAGTTTGCCCTTCTTTATTCTCACTAAACATTTAGAATATTGTACTGCTTGTGTTAGTGTGAAGGGGTACTGCAGGACTAGCTTAGAGACACACACACACACACACACACACACACACACACATACATATATATATATATATATATATATATATATATATATATATACTGTACTGCAGGTACTGCTTAAAGGGGCTGTAACTATAGCTAAATCTGTAGAGCTTAAGTGTTCATCCTCAGGAAAAGGACAGGGTGTGTATTTCATTTGTGTGTATATGTGTGTGTGTTACCTATCCTGCCAGCTGCTGAAGTGAATTCCTGACCCTAACTAAAACATTACTGCCAGAAATCACTCCACCTTCAGATGGCACAGAGGTGCAATCACATGCCACAGGGAACAAACACACAGATATGAACATTTGGTCTCATTTATGGTCTTTCTTCTAGGTCTATTGTGCCTCATTCTTTCTGAAATCTCTTCTATCTCCTAAATTCTTAAACAGAGTAACTCCTGCCTGCCTTAAGTTTTGTTCTTTAGTTCTTTTTGAAAAACCACTCCTAACCCTAGGCATATGTTCAAACTTTATTTGTTATTAAGTAAGGAACACATCTTTGGTTCTTGTTGTTACAGAATAAATAATCAATGACAAGATTGTGGGATGCAGCCTGACGTTATTGCTACAATCATAGAGTTGATTATCTTCCTGTTGATTATCTATCTATCTGTTTGTTTGTTTTTAATGAATGATCATATTATTATTGAATGATACATCATGCTTTAACCCTTTATAGCTACATTTACACTGTTATGACATGAGGACTTTAAAAACAATTCTAAACCACATTTCTTCTCTCTCTTTTAATTTAATAAGACCAAAAAAAAAAAGCAGCACATCATTACAGAGAAACAAAAAATGTCTGGAAGACTTTCCCATGGTGGACAATGACAATGACAATGACTTATTACAATATCCCGTGAATTAGCAGGAGAAACAATAACATATTAAGATGAATGCATTAATGTAAACCTGTGATTTGAATCACAGCTGCTGTTAAAGATCAACACCGAGTGAATCAACACCTTCTGACCAATCAGCAAAGTAGTTTACTATACAGTATATACACATGATAATCTCACAATCTCGTGCCGGGTGGAAGGATTTCTGTATTCCTTTGTTGTAACTTCCACACTGCAGCACTGAAGATAAAGTGCCTTGTTTATCAGATGTGCATAGTTTGGGTGAGTATCTGTTCAGAGATAAGCGCTGGTCAGTCTGTAAGGAATGTGTTGTGGCTTCATGCAACAGGACAGTGAAAGCACTGTTTATGTGCATCTCCGCATCCTGTGATGCTGACAGTAACAACAGTACACAGGTTCCGAAATAGCGAAATTCACCCATAAGTCAAAAACACTTCCCTGTTTTTCTTTCTTTTTTTTTTTTTTTGGCCATTGTTTAAGCAACACAATGAAGTTTAGGTCTGCTAACTCAGCCCACTCGGAAAAAGAGAGGATGGAAGTGATTGTAAGGGAAGAAGGGGGGTTAATAGGGTGAGGGGAGTGAGGGTGGAAGAAGGCTGTGGGATTTGGGGATGTAGATGAAAAGCTACTCACACACATTGTGTCTGAAGTGTGGTCACATATGTAGTTTTAAAGGCAAGCTAAGAAATGTGGCAAGCAGACTGCGGAGCTTTCGGGAGACAAAAAAGAGACAGAGAAAAAAGATTTTAGTTTAGTTGCAGTTAAATTTTGTAGATAACTTGGTCTACTTGGCTTAAAAGAGGCACAGTGTGTACACTAGAGCAGGACTTTCCGCAAATAAATGCATTTTTTTGCATGTATTTTTAGTTCATTTTACTGAAGCTTGTAAAGCAAGTGCACAAAATACAGTGCCTCCTTTAAGTTTTCCCCCCAAAAGAGTGATCCACAATTTGTTTTGTATATGAAAGGGCTTTATAACAAATCCATCCAATTCAACCTTGAAATAGTTTTATTTTTATATGAAACACACACCATATTCAATCAGTTATTAATATTTTAATTTTTTTTGGTTTTTGGTTCTGTTCTGACAAGATATAAGATATTCCATTAACTAGTGTTAACTGGTGTTTTGATGGCTTTGACAGAAAGCTTTCTCAAAAACGGATGAAACTTTAGGATGAGTTCTGGTGACTGTGAAGCTCATAACATATGATTGCGTTATTATCAGAATATTCAGTAAGCCCTCATGCTTGTGGATGTCACCCTGGTAGTGGACACTCCAATCAGAATATTAATGTTTCATCCCTGGATAAAGGTAATACAATTACACTGTATTCATCTGCACTGATCCTTCTTTAAAGCCATGTTAGCAAACTTAAATGCTCCAAACATTATAACAGAGCCACAATTTTTCCTGCATTGTGAGAGAGCTCACTTCTGCTCTACTAACCGTCAAGCTCTATTTCATTGCGGACATTATGGGGTTGCACTCTCTCTGTGATTTAGTCATGAATGCAGTCCAATCAGTAGAGAAGAGGGAAAAGGTACAGACTAACAGAGAGAGAGAGAGAGAGAGAGAGAGAGAGAGAGAGAGAGAGAATGCAAGTGACTGACTTCTAGAGCGCCTCACAAATGGAGTTAATTAAAGGGAGGATTTGTGTGAAAAGGATCCTCCATTTGTTTTGGAGATAAAGCCTAATGACGGATAGACCTCTGCACTCATAAACACACACACACACACACACACACACAGATTCTCCTTAACACATATGATTCATATGCAGAAATCAAGAATAATAAAGCCAGGCTATCAGAGTCTTTATGTTTTTAGACTTTCAGTGTTATCAGGTTTTTTGGCTTTTTGGATTTATAATATAGTTTATGTAAAACCGACTGGCTTTCTCCTCTCCACATCCTTTATGAGAATGAACCTTAACCATAACTATGGCTAATAACTTATATCTATTAGTACTGCTTCAGTCAGCCAAGATATATGGTGCTATTTTAGTGCCAAATGCACAGCAGTGTAAGTCTTCTGCCTTCGCACAGATTTCTTTTACTCTTGTACAAACATAAATATTTTCCTTCTCCTATACCAGTTTGCTTGACTTACACACACCATTATTATTTCATTCTCCTCTCTCTCATATTTTTTTTAAAACTAAGAATCTTCATACAAACACTATATTGATTGTGACACTGGGCAGTTACCCCTTACTGATATGAATGAAAATGGTCAATATTGCAGGCTTGCAATATATGTGCTTGCTTTTCATATTTAGAGACATTATTTGGTTATGTACACTATCTAAATGTTAAAGTTCCTGGGTTGTTTGATATCCTGAATGTAATATCTGAAGATATTAGTAATTAAAGTTACTGTAATGTCTTATTGCACAAACACATTACATATTTTACTTGCAAACATGCATGTGAGAAAGGTAGTGTTAAAATGTGATTGTATTAAAAACAGATCAGGATACTATGGCTTGATAGTCCTTTCTGGATTGTCCTTTCTCTATGCATTCAAATCTAGTCTTCTTCATTTTACCGTTGTGGAGCGGTCTGAACAGATGAACAGCTGCATTTGTCAGTCTTTTCTACCATTGTGTCTATAAGACATAACAGCAAATAATTGACAGACAGAGACCTGCCTCCTTTAGAATGAACTGCCTGATTGATCACTACAGATGAAGCACTTTGAAATGCGAAGTTGCTGATTACAGAACCTAGGATGGCCACAAGGCATTTTTTTCTCAGAGCGCATAGTTTCATGATTGCTGTAATGATGTCATGATGCCAAGATGGTTTAGTCAAATTGTTAAGCTCTTGTTTCCCGTAGCAATGAGAATGTAGGAAAGTAGCAACTATCTCGCTGATTAAAGCTGTGATCTATTCTGATTTTTCAATTCTGATTGCTTTTGGCAATCAGAAACAAACAAACAAACAAACAAACAAAAAAAATAAAATCTTAATATGAAATTGTAAACCTAACATTTTTAAAAAGTGAGGCTTTTATCGAAAGCAGCTTGGCCAATGTTGGGATTTGAACTTACAACCTTCTGATGAATTCCCAATGCCTTAAACTCTGCCCTGATGTCTGGCAATCAAACAGCAATGTAAAGTGACAGGAATCTGATTATCTGCTGGTTACGCTAATCTGCACTGTAAAGTTAATATATAAATGAAATCATGATAATGGTATCCTTAGGGTTCCTTTGTGATTCAAAGTAATATTGTACATTTTACTAGTAGAGAAAAGTAGAGAGTACTAGTATGTATTTTTAAATGTTATCTGACCCATATGTAAACTATTTAGCAGTTAAATCATTAAATAGTTTTAAAACTTTAACTGGAGTTAAATTCTTGCCTGTGATTATCACTAATTAAGCAGCCAGCTTAGGTGAGATAATCCTCCTTTAACAAAAACACATCTCACATTTCTGTGTAAATTTGAGATTAGCGTGTCACCAGTTACCTTTGTGGGTAGTGCTAGTTATCTGGGTTTGAGATAGTATCAGTGCTCATAGCAGATAAAAGTTTGGAGCAGGGTCTTGTTACAGTTCTCAGGAATCCCTCAAGGTTCTACTTTGGGTGCTACTCTGATTACTGATGACAGGAGCCACAGACGGCTGTTCTTAATGTGTTTGTTTAGACAGGGACAAAAAAGAGAAAAGGCATGAAGAGCTGCAGGCAGAGAACAAGAGAAATGGGATCATATTACTTTAAATTCACACTGCAAGGCACATGTTTTCCTTAAGGGGTGGAGTTTACGCTCTGACTTCGTTTGATTGGCTCACTGTATCCCCCCCCCGCAAATTAACCTACCATCCCCTGAGTTCCTCACTTCCACACTGAGCAAAGTTTGTGAGGCATGGAATCAGGATCTGTGTGTGAGTGAGTAATGCATTTGGATAGTGCTGCTTGATAGAGAGAAGCTGTTAGATTTTAATCTAATGGGTTGGTCTTGTATGTAAATATTGATAGAATACTTGAACGATATATTTCTTTTAGCAGTTATTTATTTTTTTACTAATAATGCTGGAAATAGAAAGGAATCTTGTGTTTAATTTTTTTTTAGCTATGATATGATTTGAACTCATCGTTCAACTCATAGAATTTATAGTGATATCACACTTGCTGTTCATAATGAAAAGAATTGCTCATTTATTTTAAATTGTACGTTTAGAGTTATTTTAGAGTTAATGCAATCATTTATCTTTCTTTGTAAATAGATTTTGGTAGCTTGAGACCTAGGGAACTAGACAGACAGTTCAAGATAGAGACTACTTTGTAAAAGTGTAATATAAAAAGTTTTATAGGCCTTATTACATTCATTTTTTATTTATTCAATTTCTTTTGTTTATTGGAATGGTTATCTAAGTACTAGCAATTACTAAACTCTCACACAGCCATGCTTCAGTTCTGGCTTCTGTTTGTGGCCAGTTTTAATTTCTCTGAGGGTCAGTATCTCAACAATGCTCCCATCATTATCCAGTATAATGTCTTGGAAGAACAACCAGCAGGCACAAGGGTGGGCTGCCTGTTGGACAACCTGCGTCAGAAAGGAGAGACTGAATCACTGGAGGACTTCCGGATTGTGGAGCATGGTCAGGCCCTACCATTCACTGTGGCCAAAAGAGATGGGGTGGTGTCAACACTAGGCCAGCTGGACCGGGAGGAGTTGTGTCGTGGTGCTGACCAGTGTGAACTGGCCTTTAGTGTTCTCTATAGGAAAGGTGGAGCAGTACACTTCCTGCGTGTTAGAGTGGAGGTGATGGACATGAATGACCACAGTCCTGTCTTCCCTAACCCAGTGCAGGAGGTGGAGATCTCAGAAACAGTGGGTCTGAGGATGCGTATTCCACTGGACCGTGCTGAGGATCCAGACTCAGGTTTCAATGGCCTGCAGACCTATTCACTTTCTCCAAGTCATCACTTTGCTCTAGACGTACGTCCCTCTGGAGGTGCCAAACAGCCAGAATTGGTGGTTATTAAAGAACTGGACCGGGAGCTGGAATCATCCTTTGAATTAATATTGTTTGCTTGGGACAAAGGGAATCCACCCAAATCTGGCAGCACCAAAGTCAAAGTCATAGTCTTGGACTCCAATGACAACAGTCCCATGTTTGAGGAGAATGCTCCAATAGTTGACCTTCCTGAAGATGCGGTACGAGGCACAGTAGTTATCAACCTTCATGCTACAGATCCTGACCAGGGTGCTAATGGAGAGGTTGTTTACTCACTCAGTAAACATGCCCCTTTAGATGTACAGAGACTTTTTAGTGTTGATCCTCAAACAGGTGCTGTAGTTTTAAAAGGTCTTTTAGACTTTGAGGAAAAGAGATTATATGAGGTAGACATACAGGCAAAGGATCGTGGCCACAATGCTATCCCATCCCACTGCAAAATGCAAGTAAGAGTTCAAGATGTCAATGACAATGCACCTCGGATACACATTACATGGACTCCTCCAGATTCTCCTGTGGCAACTGTGTTGGAAGGGGCAACAAATGAAACCTTTCTGGCTCTTGTGATGGTGTCTGATGCTGATTCAGGTCCAAATGGGGAAGTACAAGTCCAGATTCAGCAAGGATCAGGTCCATTCCGGCTCAAGCAAATCCATGGAGACAACTACATAATTGTTACTAATGGAAGCTTAGATCGGGAGCGACAAATGAAATATAATATTACTCTTCTTGCTCGGGACAGTGGTGTTCCTTCTCTGTCTTGTGTAAGACATCTGACTGTCAATGTTTTGGATGAAAATGACAATGCGCCAGTATTTTCCAAAACTCTCTACACTGGTGTTTTCAATGAGAATAATGCACCTGGATTTCATATCTTGACTGTGGAAGCACATGATGTTGACTTGGACCTTAGTGGACGAGTGTCATACTCAATTAGAGAGTCAAATGAACTTGGGACACCAACTGCTTTCTTCTCAGTCCACCCAACCAGTGGGGCAATTATTGCTCAGCAGTCATTAGACTATGAGGAATCACCGACATACTCCTTTATTGTGGAAGCAGTAGATCATGGCTACCCTCGAATGACCAGCAGTACTACTGTGCTTATTATGATTGAGGATGTTAATGACAACTATCCCATCATCAGGGAACCGCTTCCCAAGAAAGGTATTGCAGTAGTGAGTGTTCCAGTTAATGCAGAAAAAGGAGAGATTGTGACGGAACTTAAGAACAAAGTGCATGAAACTATACATTCACTGAGCAATCATTCTTCCCAATTTAGACTTGAAGGTTTTTTGGCAACAACCATATTAGCAAGTGACTCCGACTCTGGTCTCAATGGAAAACTCCAATTTAAAATAATAGCAGGGAATCCCTCCAGGCTGTTCTGGTTAGACGAAACCACAGGTCACTTATATGTGAACACCACCAATGCTACAGAATTGATTGGCAAAGCTTTTAAAGTGGTCATTGCAGTGTCAGACATGGGAACACCTCTACTTGTCACACAGACAACACTAGAGGTAACATTCATCAATCTTCGTGACCATCTTAAGAACTCTGCTCCTGGACAGCAGGCTCAGTTCAGCTTCACAATGCTTTTAGCTGTCTGCATTGGGGGAACCTGCTTGCTTTTGCTCCTAGCTGTTGCTTTGGTAACCACATTCTGTCGCCCAGAAAAACGAGACACTCATGCTTACAACTGCAGACAAGCTGAATCTACCTACACTAGTCACCCTCGCAGACCACAGAAACACATTCAAAAAACAGACATACAGCTAGTTCCTGTCCTAAGGGGTAGAAAAGGTGACAAACCTGAAGAAGAGTCCCAGCCACTTTCATCTAGCTCTCCTCTTCCAGAAGAACCTCACCCAGAAGACCAGCTGAGTCTTTCACCAACACTTGCTCACCTTGTACAAAGCCAAGCTTTTGCCGAAAATAATGGTACCCTGCCATTCCCACAGAGCAAGACACTCAGAAAACCTGGGAGCATAGAATGCCCACATACCCCTACAACACCCTACCGAACCCTGCGCAAGGCACGAAACCCTTCCTCCTCCTCATCCTTGCACTCACAGTCCAACACTCTGAGACGCCATAAGAAGCCTGAAGAAGTAAATACATCGACTGACTCCCAAGCTGTGGCCTCTGCTCCTTTCACACAGACCACTTTGAGGAGGACAAAAAACTCAGAAAGAAATGGAAGGCCTGAGGAACAAGACCACAGACAAATACTGAGAAATTTGGTGCGATTATCCATGGCTGCTCTTGGAGAAAACTCACTTGAGCTATCTTCGGCTTCACCTGAGGTGCAGGTAAGAGAGTGATGTAATATAACATATATAAGTTATAAGAAAACTTTTTGGTATTGATTTCATTTTTAGAGTGAACGAGTTTTATGTATATTAAAGTTATGAGAGTTGCTCATAACTGTGTTTTGTCACAGAAATAAGCTGTTTGAGTGAATGAGGGCCTATCTATTGGTGGCCTGAGGGGAGAGCTGACAGATGATATTGGTGCTACGGCATTGGGTTTATTCAGGCAGGTCTCAGACACTGTAACCCACACCCTTGTGCCTCGGGAGAAATTTAACAACCCTTAATATCACATGACAAACTTTTTAAATAAAAAAAAAAACATAGATGAACTCAAGGTCTGTCTGCTGAGCAGAAAAATGTACTTAATCTAAAACCAGATACTGTATGTCTACCTAATAAAATATAATACGTTCCTGCCTTTTGATGTACAAAACACAGGTTTTCAGGCAATTGGTAAAACTTGATACTTATAAATGTGCATCTGTTAGAAAAGAAAAAAACACCCTGGATCGTTGTTTTGTAAATGCTGTGCTGGTAAAAATGGCAAAAGGGCCTGTGTTCATCCAAATCCTTCTCGTACATGTAACAGAACACAAGGGCCGGACAAGAGTTTGAGCTCCTCAAAGCTAGATCCCCCACCCCCCTATCATTCCCTCTCTATCCACTCTCCTTCACCTACTTAGCCTAGTTGGCAGTTTGACTTAAGGAGAGACTAAAGTAGAGGAAATGGAGCTAAAACTTGCAGAGTCTGTGACCCTGTGGGAGAGACTGGGTTCCTAAGGTGTATCCTGTCAGGATACAGCTTGAAGAAGAATAGGCCCTGCGTAGGAATGGTTTCCTGTCTCATTTACCCAGCCTCAATGCTCTCTGCCCTCCATCTGACTTTTTTTCTTACCTAGTGTTTCCTTCCCTCTCCTTCATCTCGGGCTACATCCACCCCCTAACAATGAAGTATTAATCAGGTTTACTGAAATGTAAAGGGTAAACATGTAAACATATTGCACATTACATTCTCTTTTTCTTTCTTATTATTTCTATTCATTCTTTTTCTTTAAACTTAGTTCTCATTTTACTGCGAGTTGTGTACTGTATACAACTTTGTGTATGACAAATAACAATCTTGAACCTTGAATGTTAAAATGGCATGAAACTGCATAATATGTTAATATTTCAGGTTAGTAGGACTGTACTTTATACACTAAAATGTGTCTTTTAATAAACATATAAATGCCAGTTCAGAAAGAGTCAAAATTAACCACACTATATTCAAAATAAGTAAGATTTAATTCTTTTTACTCCACAGCAGGTCTCTCAGCTGTTGTCTCTGCTGCATCAGGGCCAGTTTCAGCCTCGACCAAATTTCCGTGGCAACAAATATTCCCACAGAGGTGGCCGGTAAGCTCTCTCATTTCTGTTTATTATATTATTTCTCTTACAGCTGAAATAGAAACATAAGTATTGAAAAACATAGCACAGACATTTTATTTTATTGTGAAGCATGGAACAACAGAGCAGGTGGTTGACTCATAAACAAGGTTCCACACAGTGAATTCCAGAAAATGGTGTCTCATAGCCCTCAATAGCCACCTTGGCACCAGGGTGATACAAGAAGCAAGCTTGAGCAGGACACAGTGCTCATCTCACTCATATGACTAACACATAAAAGATACAATCACTTCACCATTCATTCTACAGCCAGTTTGTGGCTTTTATTTGGCTCCATTACAGTGAACCTAATAAATGTTATCTCAAAAAGGAAACTCAGCAGGCAGGACTTGACTAGACCAAAGACCACACCATCATTACCAGAGCTTACACTGGTACATTCAGTTTATCGGAAGAACAAGAACGGTACTTATGACACATTGTTTAAGATTCAGGACCAAAGGATCACATCTCAGTTTGTGGATCACCTTTAGATTAGCTTTTTTCAGATTGTTGACAGTCTCTTAAACCACTGTGCTTCTCTACTGTACCTTTTAACAAAGATTTCATGCTATCACTGTGAAATAATAATTTGATATATAATAAAAATGCATTAATTAATGACTGCCCTGAGTGTCATACATTAGCATACACATACCCTTTTACACATAGGTTTTGTTCAGGGGTCCATGTGTAAAAGATTTCAGAAGATAATGCATTTAAGGGAGAAAGAGGTTTGAGGTCCTTACGTTTGGCTAAAATTGTGCTTTTAAAAAACAATTTCACCAATTTCACAAGGACAAGAAAAATAAAGTTATTTTATCTTGTCTTAGCAGGTGTAGAACGACAGCTAGCCAGCGTACTAATGTAATATCCTGATTAGTACAATATACAGAAGTGTGTTTAAATATTAAAGATATTTCATTGAGATTACAAATGCAAACTATTATATTTATTAGTACCTGTCATCTTTCACTGGTTAACATAACTTTTTTTTTTTTTCCAGTATTGATAGTCTGCAGTAAGAGTTAACAAATTTATAATACTTTAAAATAGATAGAGAGAGAGAGAGAGAGAGAGAGAGAGAGATGTGTGTATATAAAAGCCAGTCTCTAATCAAACAAGGTATTACACAACAGAAATCCTAACGAAATGAAAATTTTTTTGGGACGTCCAAATCTATAATTTAATGCAAAAGTAAATCCTAGCCCCAAATCACTGTTACTCACCCTCACCTGAAATCATTCTACTCTATAACCCCTGAGCAACATTAATGAATCTGTCATAAGATTACTGAAGCCTTTGTTTATCTCTCTCCTCTTTTGCTGGACTTAAGATCTGGAGCACAGGATGCTGATTGGCTGAGTACTAAAGACAGCGGGCATGGCGAAAGTGAACCTGGAGATGTGGACTGGGAAGCAGGCAGAGACTCCCCAATTGACCCCTTGTTGGAGGAGGGCTTAACCAACCTGCTCAGCCACCACGGTTAGAGTCTTTAATGCTTTACACTGACAGTTATGATAACCTGTTTGGGTCAGATTTTGTTTCAGTCACATTTTTTCATGGCATGCTAAATAAATATGAGGTTCAGGTTCACCACGGATTTCCTGAAATCCTAATTTCTGCCATATGATATACATTTGGTATGGTGTGCAATTACACAACTTTAGAACCACACAAAGTTCAAACTTACTCTACATGCAAGTGAAACATGTCAAGACAATAACCGCATCAGCCAAAATAGAGATCTTGGCATGACATTTCATTAACACAGCTCTAGCATTTAAGAGATTTTAATTTCACACTGTGTTTCTTCATCAGCTGTTAGTTCTCAATCAGTGCTCGGAAAATTTATTGCTTTGTTTTTTTCTGTTCTAACAATCCTGCTCAACTCATCATCTAATTATCACTGAGTCATGAATTGACCCAGATATACCGAGGCAGGGAAATCAGATAGTAGAGGTCCTCCAGGGCTTGAATCAAGATCTAGTGGCCTTAAAAGCTTTGAGGTTACTTATCCTAGAGTTATACTTCAACCAGAACCCTGTAATTCCCCAACCTGACTGCATAGTTTCTTAGACGGTTCACTCCCAAAGGCCCTATAACCATAACTGAAAACTGAAACCAGCTCACTTTTAGCTTAGTTTTCTCAAATGTCGGGCAGAACCTGATGAAACAAAACACTCATTTGGCTTTACGTGCACATTATCATGTATAGAAATGTCAGTATGGATTAATTTAAGAATCTATAATCAGCACACAATGTCAACAAACATCCCAAGCAAGAAACATAATATTACATTAGTTTAGACCCCCACATAAATATTTCTCATTTTACATTTAACTGTACTTTCTGTAGGTTCTGTAAATTCTTGACTGAATATTGAAAAGTAGTACCTTTTAAAATGGAAAGTATATGCAGCTCTCTTCATCTCTTTACTTCTAACTTCTAAAAAAAAAACCAAAAAATTCTAAACTGAAGTTATCTTTTGCCATTATGGATGTCTGTAGAATGGCATATCTACAGTAAATATTCACTTCAACACTTTCATACCATTACTGTGGTAAATAAATATATTTCTGTGTGTATCGCATAAACATATATAATGTAAACACTATTGTTTATAGACTGTTTGTTTTTGGCCTTTCGTATAGAGTGTTACTAAATGTTGGCATGGGCTTCCTTCCATGTATTGTTCTGAATTTTGTCGCCTTTTGACTATACTACTGCCTCAGTTCCTTCATATCAAAGACTCATGGCTTGTTTTTTCACTTGCCAGATTTTAAATGCCTTTAGGTTGGGGCAAGAGGTCCTTATCCTTAGGTTGAAACTTTTTGAAACGTGTCTGATGGTTGTAGTTACTGTAATCTCAGAAAGGTGTGTATGTATGTGTGTATTTGTGTAGCAGAGTTGAGTCAGTCTTCCTCAAGGGTATCATCTGTTGACAGGGTTTACTCATGATGATTAACGGTGACAGTGACTCTCAACTTTAAAGCATGTTTAGAGTAGAGCGCTCAAAAGTCATAGTTTCTTTGCCCTGTGGCTACTCTTATTCTTACAGTTCTAATTACACACTAATAGACACAATGGTATGAGGAGCAAATGGACATTGTGTGTGTGTGACACAATATCTATCTATCTATCTATCTATCTATCTATCTATCTATCTATCTATCTATCTATCTATCTATCTATCTATCTATCTATCTATCTATCTATCTATCTCTCTCTCTGTCTCGCTCTCTGTCTCACTCTCTCTCTCTCTGTCTCTCTCTCTCTCTCTCTCTCTCTCTCTCTCTCTATATATATATATATATATATGTGTGTGTGTGTGTGTGTGTGAGAACACAAGTATCTGTTTTCACATTGGTGTCTCTATCTCCCCTCAAGCTCTTCATTCCTCACTCTCTCTATTTCACTAAAAAGGTGACCTGGGTGATCTGATTGTATACTATTTGACATTTTTTGAGATGTCCCAGGTTTACAGGACATTGATATGGCATGTATGGTGTGATATAATCTCTGAGGTTTTCTGTAAGTAGATGTTTAGTCTCTAGTGTCAGAGATGTAGCTGTTTCAGCATACAAAAGTCTTAAGGATAGGGTATTTTGCAATGTTTTAGACAGAACACCTGCATCAAAAACAGATGAATTTGTTTTTTAGTAAAAATCCATTTGAACATGTTATCAAAACAAACACTGCCATTTTGTTAGTTCATAACGATTAGCCAGTTTAAGCTGTTGTCTAGCCAGCTGTGCTAGGTTGTTAATGCATGATCATTGCACCAACCACTTTTAAGATCATAAAATCTGATTTCGCTAAAGACAAATAAGCGAAATTTCTTTACAAATGAGACAAACTGAACAGTGAGGTGGCAATTTTTCAGTTCAGTTTTCTTGTTTACTGTCTATTATGGACTTTCTCTAAAATTCACTCCACAGAAGCCAATATCATAAGTGAAGTGTGAAGTGTGTCATTATTAATGTTGTCATGCCCGAGAAAAATCTATGGGCACGAGCCACTGCTGCTTATTGGTAAGTTAACATGTGAGATTGATTATAAGCAGGACCTGGAACTGGAAGCCTCCTGGTGTGGTGGCCGTTTGGCTGCGGTCAGGCTTTGTAGGCTTTGTCTGGTTTTAATCAGAGTGTAATTGGGTTTTCAGAGATTAATGAGATCCCCACAGTTTTCCCCTGTAATTATTTTTAACAAGCAAAGAAAGAGAGATTGTGAGAGTATTAGATGTTTGTTTATAAATGGATAAGAAGGAAAGATGAGGGTTTAGGGAACATGCTGCAGAGTTTGAGTCCATGTGTGTGTGTTATTAAGTGAGAAAGAACAAAGCAGAAGAAGTGAGCTGGTTCGCCTCGGCTGATGTGAGTGAGTGCGTGTGGTTAGAGGTTGTGAGCGTGTGCATTGATGTGGTCCATGTGGGTTTGTTTGATCATGGCCTACCATGTCTGAGCAGTTATACACACAAACACACCATGCCACCAGCAGAAGCTCTTTTGTTAAGGCAAATGTGTTTCCTTTGTATCCTAACATGCTTTAATCTGGAAGTCAGATTAAAGACACTGCCCTTATTTTTGTGGTCTATTATGTATATATATATATATATATATAATAATATTATATATATATATATATATATATAATAGAGCATATAATGTGTATATATATATATATATATATATATGAGACATGAAAGCTGGTTGTTTGCGAAAGCAGCTGGATGCTTTGCTGATTGGCCGTTTGATGATTCACGTGTGATTGTGGATCACAGGAACCTCACTCTTCCTCCTATTCAAAAATGCATGACAACAGTGCAACTTAAAATAAACAGGCTCTGGCAAGCTTAAAGAAATTTAGCTTGTTTCATTCTTGTAAGGTGAAGCGGGTACAGGATGTTGTGGGATTATTTGTTGATGTGGTCTGGAATGATATGAACAGGAAATACACACAGAGATATTTGAGGCTGTCTAGCTTATACATTCTCGGGTTTGTGTGTGTGTGTGAGAGAGAGAGAGAGAGAGAGAGAGAGATATTGGAAAAAAGCTGGTAGTAATTATTTTAGCTAGGTTTTTAAGGTTGTAGGTGTCCTAAGGCCATGGTCCTCATTAGTCCTGCAGAGAGGAAACAGGCTAGCAAAATCCAGCTGCCTTTTCCGAGGCCAAGGTCAAAACACAGCTTGCTGAAAGGAACCTGAGATGCTTTTTTCGCTTGTTTATTACAATAATTTACTGACCAATTAGAGCTCAGTTGGCCAACATGAGAACCTGCAGTCTGTGCCTTGTTGGCAGTTTTATGCATCATCTGACAAATAAGGAGAAAATATCAATATTTTAAAGGAGGCACAGGAAAGTGGTATTTTATTGCAGCTTTTTTTGTTGCAGCTTTTTTGTGAGATAAGTAATGAACCTCTCTCAGAATTGATACACTTATGAAGGGAATCAGTGCCTAACTAAATAAAGATAAACGCCACCTCACCATTTCCTCCCATACTGTTATTCCTTCATGTTTACTCATTTGGGTTTTAAAAGGGGAAAAGCATAAATACTGTATCCATTGTATTTTCTGCTTTAAAAAGGCTTTGAGTGGAAGTGGACTCATCCCACAACAATTTCCACACTCAAGAAAATAATGATACCATTTAAACCTCAAAAATTTGTGGTAAGCCACAGAAAAACATGTCTGACATGTAAAAAGTCTAAACCCTGGTTCTCTCTCTTCTCCAGATGATGTGTTCTTGGACACCCCTGATCCAGCGTGGATGGCTCGGCTGTCCCTCCCTCTGACCAGTGATTATCATGACAACCTTTATGTCCCTGATGGGCTACCACCCTCAGAAGAACAGAGCTCCACTTTAGTTGGCCCAAATGACTCTGCTTCCTTCTCCACTTTCGGTAAAGCCTCAGAGAAGAATGGGCCGTTAGCAGGTGAAAATCTGCTTTCGGAAGTCAGCACACTGTTTGAGATGCTGATGACACAGAAAGCTGACGCTCAGCCGCGTTCAGACATCCTCTACAGACTTTCTGCAGCTTATCGCCGCTCCCTCGGCCTCGATGGCCACCAAGGGCCAAATGAAAAATCTATAATACGTTGTGCCACTCCAAACCGTTACTGAAATTCAAGTCTCATGTGAACACTCACCTTTGCCTTCCATCATCACTGAATCTCGTTCACTGTTACAGTTCTGTCTTAAACTGGTGTTGGTTTTAAGCAACTTTGTCATAACATCATCAGTCTCTCTGGGAGGTCTGTCTGGTACAGGCCAGCTAAGGCAAAATTCAAAGATCTGTTTCATATTTCCAGGAATGAACTCTATGTACTCTTTTGCAACAAAGTGAAACTGTGATAAGGAGACAAAGAGGCAGTTTACCCTCTGCTTCAGACTGTAACCCAAATTACTCTACAATGGTGCTTTTCTCACAAAGTAGTTTATGAGACCAATGGCTTTGTATCGGCTTAGAAAAGGAAATGGCTCTTTGTCTTTTTTTGAGACTAAACACCAGCAGAACAAATCCTGTCTCTGAGAAGGAATGTGTGAAAATTTCGACCACAATGGATTATAAGCAGCCTTGCTTCCTCTGCCATAGCCATACTCCTGATTATTGTTTCCTGATTCTCTTTTGTAAATAATCTATTAAACAAAATTCAGTATTTGATCGATTGAAGACCATAAATACTACTTGCCAGGCAGACTTAATGTCATTATATTTGACCTAAATCTGTGATTTAATATTTCAAATACAAAAAGGCATGCAGCTGTAATAGCAATGATTCACTGACAGTGACCCCATTCTACACATACTATTGTTTCAAAAATAATAAAGAAACAAACTGTCAGGGACACAAAACCTTACACAAAATTTGTGTAAGACTTAACTGGGAGAGGTTTTGTAAGTTATTGACCTTGAAACACTAGACATTAATGTAATTGTCCACATGCATTATTAGGGATTACATGGGCATATTTTTGTTTTGTTTTGTTTTTTTTACTTGTGAGCACTTTGTGTATACAATATGAATGAAATAAACAGTTATGAGCATTTCTTAAAAGTCTTTCAAATTTGTTGAAAGCCAAAACAATGACTCTAGTGTTTAATGAAAATATAAATGCACAGCACACATTTCCTAGACAGAAAAAAAACCCAAACAGGTATATAGGAGCTTTTGTGTGACTAGTATTCTGGGGAGAGAACACACACATGCCTAGTTGAAGAAAAGGTTGCTAATCCATTAGGCATCACACACACAAACACACACACACACACACATTCACACATTCACACGTAGGGGCGCTATTCACATTTGAATAATCATTCTACCTACTCCCTGTTTCTGCGAGGAAACCAGAGACCTCAGAGGAAACACACACACACACACATAATTATTGTGAGGATATCATTTGGGGCTCCAAACAGACAGTAACCTGAGCTCAGGATTAAACCAGGAACAGTGGAGCTGTGAAGTGACAACATGACCAACTGTGCACATTTCTTTTTATATTTGCTCATGAATGAGTGTCTATATGACAGCTGATTTCTTCCTGTTAGATAGTATAGTCTTGCTGTAGAGTATGTGTTATAAGAACACAGTCAACCATGGTGAGAATAGTGATAAATCAAACACTAGTATTACCTTAATCCAAGGTGTGTGTAAATAATTTAAAGATTTAAAAGTAAAAAATTAGCAAGATACAAAGGATTAGATCGCTATAGTTGCTATCTTAGAATTTGCTTCCTCAAACAGACAATATTGTAGATTTTGTTGGAAACAAAGAAGATTGGGCTGATGGTCAATTTATTTACTCAGCAAGCAAACACACAGAAATTCCTATATTAATTATGAAAGTAAATGTGGAGTTTATTGAAAATTACAGTGCCGACTTGCCAAACTATTTGTCAAATTAGTTGTAGGTAATTTCTAAAAAAAAATATCATATTCATTTATCAAATACCTTGATCATAATCTTTCCAACATCATCATCATCATCATCATCATCATCATCAGGTTGTTTTATCTGAAACCTCAGGTTGTTTTATCTGAGACCCCACTGGCATTTATACGGCATTAAATTTATATATTGTATTTGCTCTATGTAATAAACAAATTAGCCCGCAGGTTTTAACACTAGCTTCCTGTGTTCCTAGTTTTCTGTATTTTTCAATGCAATTTCCAGCTCAAACAAACAAAACAATAATTAAGGGACACAGTTGTTTACACAGAGGTTAAAAGAAATACTTATTAGATTATTGGAGATTGGAAAAGAGATTTTGGAACATTCTGGATTTTTTTTTTCTGGAATGTTTTTTTTTTTTTTTCACGCTTTACATAAAGGATAAACCTCAACAAATAGTAGAGGCTGCTTGTCGATGGCTAATAAAATCTATTAAAATTGTTAAGTTGAATTTAAGAATAGAGCACTGACATGGTTTAGTCTCATGAATATTCTGTTCTTATTGAAGTAGTATACTGTTCTTTTATAGTAACAGCTTGTGTAAGATTTCCAGCAATTTTCTTGCATTAGAACAGTCTTACAATAGCAATACCCTGAGTCATCCATGGGTATATTTATTTCTAGCTCATATTTAGACTGAACAACAATGGGGGAATAAAACATGTCTGGCGCTAACAAAAGAGTGATAGGTGATAATATCAGGGAAAAGTCCTTCTGTTATGTCACTGTCAGTCCTCAACACTCCCCATAAGCCCCCATACATCATTCAATAGAACTATACACAAGCAAAAGAGATTTCATTTATTCACCCTTTTTCTCTCCTAAGTTTAGATGTTAAGAGATGATGTTTGGGGACCCTTTATTTGTTCTCTGTGAAGACTTGTGTTTTTATGGAAAGTGGAAATGTAAATTAGCTTCTGTGCAGCTTCTCTGGAGCTCTTGAGTGATTTACATAAAGGCTCTGGTGTTTTAAGGGTTAGGAACGCAGTTAATCTCTGTCGAAGTTCAAATTACAGGTATGTGTTTTTTAAAAAAGAATATTTTCACGATGGTCTTTTTCCAATGATGGTTTTGTGTTTCTCTTTTTCACATACTGAATGTAGGTCTTTGAACTATATATAAATGTACATAATTACAAATATACAGAAAGTCTATACTATGATTTTTTAAATAATTGTCTGAAATAATTGTGTTCCTAATAAGATCTTGTCATAAAAGACAGTGTTTTATTGATTGTTTGAATAAACTGCTAAAGGCAATTGTCTTAAAAAGCATGTTTTAAATAATATTCACAAACTAAAAAGTTTAACCCCGTTGTTATATGGCATTTAATGTTGTTTATTTTGAAAATGGTAAGATTTCTGTGTGAGTGTTCTAAGCAAATGCATTAAACTGAACAAAATGATTTAAGCTTTAAAGAGATCACTTAAAGTGTGACTCTTGGACTCCACTGTGGATCTCGCACAGATGATCCATTGTTTTGTTGCTGTTTGACAATTTATCTGATTAATACTGTATCTTTGAAAATATTTTTTTCTTTACCCCTTAGCTAATATTGCATGATGAAGCCCTATCTCTTTCTCCTGTGTTTGACAAGTGAGTGTGTATTAATTACAGTTATTAATAATAATTTGTATTAATATTTTGGATCACATTTTTTGTTTTTATTACACTGGCTAATACATTTCTAGACTTAGAATAAATAAAAGTTACTCATTTGGATCTGATGTATCTGACAATGTATATAGATATGATAGTTATCACATGAAATATTCTACAAGATTTTTTTCCATGTGAATCTTATCATTACATATCTTATCCTATCCTTTGGTATTCCCCTCCCAAAATATAATATTCAGTTTATTTGTTCATGAATTTATTTGTTATTCTTTCATCCCTCATCATAAACAGAATATAAAAGTCAGCTAGTTTAGTGAAGAATTACGACATTTTGTTGTAAGCATGTTGCTTAGTATGAGGTCATAGCCCTGTTGTCATATCTGAGACTCAGAAGACGGGATAGGCTCCATGTGCTGGAGTTTGTTTTGTTTTTTTTTATCAAAAACCTTACACAAAAACCAAGAGGAAATGTTGACAAACAGGCCATAAACAAGTCAAACTACAGAAAATCCACAGTGTAAGCCTGTTTACACTCAGGTGTATTTAAATATGTAATATATTCAAATTGACACATTTCAAACCTGACACTGGGCTTCACATCGCCTAATCTTCTATTTCTACATGAAAAATCATTTTCAGACAACTCATTTATTCATAGTTGAGTTAGTAAACATGTGTCAGTGGTGTTCAGTGGGAATACTAACTGCCCTTTACCGCATACATGTGCTCAAAGTTCCTAGTTATTGCTATGGGGGGGGGAAAGTAATATTATCCCTTTTGCTCCCTATATCAACTATTTTTCTTCCTTAGACACCCGGCCTGTGACATTGTTGGGATTCAAACTTGTTATCTTTGAGAGCTGATGGATTTTCTTTTGAAAAATGTTGAATTATAAAATAGATTCAGCCACTGATGGCATCCTTATCCAAAGATTTAATAGTTAAAATCTAAATTTAAGTCAACTGAGTGAATCACTAAATTAATGATTTTCTGCAGGTGTTGTCCCAGCCACCCTCTCTCTTCTGAGACCTGTTGGTCACAAATATTCTCTGATCAAGACAAAAGTGACATGGCCAGTAGCTCAGAATTACTGCAGGGAATCCTATGATGACCTGGCTACAGTTGAAAGTGCCCTTGACTGGTTCAGACTAAAGAAAGTATTGGTAAGTGAAGGTCTGAAAGACGTTGCCTGGGTCGGCTTGTACAACGATATCGACAGCTGGTGCTGGTCCTTTAATGATGTCCCACTTAAAGATACTTATCAAGTGTGGCATTATGGACAGCCTGATAATAATGGTGGGCTTGAATCATGTGGTCTATTGGGCACATATGGATTTCTGTGGGATTACCCCTGTAATAAAGAATTTCCAATTATATGCTACAATGGTGAGTTGATTTTTATTTATTTGTTCTCTATTAAAGAAAAACCTGATTAATCTAATATAACAGAAACACAGTGTGTATACAGTGCACTCCAGAATTACCGGCACCTGTCTTGAAAATGAGCAAAATGAATATATAAAAGAATAACACATGTAAAAAGTGATTTTTTAGCTTGATATATAGTGATCTATATGTAGGGGTGGTATATTTATTTCAACACTTTTTCCCGGCACAGAATGTTTTCCTGAATGCAGTTTCTTCCCCTAAATAGATAAGAGACACAAAACTTGTAGAGGATCTTGGACCACTTCTTCATGCAGAACAAATAAGGAATAACACATTAAGTTATTTTATATTTCTTAGGATTGTGCAAGAGGACTAACTGTACTGCAAATGCAAACTTTAGATAAGATCCAATTGTAAGCAGTAGGTCCACCTCATTCTCAGGCCACGTTTTCGCCATTTATCATTTGAACCTTTTACAAACTGTAACCCTGACCAGGATAAAGCAGTTACTGAAAATAAATAAAATAATAAGCTTTTTTTTTTTTTGGTGTTTTTCATCATTTCTCCCTTCCTCACATTCAATACACATAATGTTATTCTTCAGTGGCTTACTGTAACAATGGGTGTCATTTATTTGTTACGGCTGTTCTACAGATTTATGTCTTTAGTAGAATAGACTACTCTCATAAGGGGTGCCAGTAATTCTGGAGTACTGCACTTTTGATTGTCACCAGGGTGGTAATCATAAAAGGGACATGTTTTGTACTTATAGAATGTAGATTTTTCATGGAAAGCCTGAAAGTAATACAAGGTGCCGTGTCATGCATGTTTTGTTTACGGCTAGTTTCCTCAAATCAGAATGGTGTGCATCCCAAAGTGAACTTGTTTTCCATGAAAATACTTAGTAAAGCTCTAAACATTTTACGTAGTTTTTGTGAAAACTTTTGGGGTAACAACCCAAGCTTGGTCAGAGAGCTCATGTTTATTAACTATTTAATGTTTCATTTTGCTATATTCTATTGTACTGCCCCCCCCCACCCATTACATGCTGCTAAAAGTCTATGATGAAAGCTTTAATTATTATACACTCATAATTTAGAAAACAGAAAATGGAAACTTAAAGCACATATTTAACCCCATATTATATATCATATGGATTTTGAATTCTGTTTTTTTTTTAAAATTTTTTATATTTGACAGCTAATAACACTTATGCTAACAGATATGTTGGTGCCAGTTTTCCTTTAAACTGGAATGGAGCTCAGGCTTATTGCAGAGCGTTTCACACGGATTACAAGAGATTACAGTGCAATACAGAGCACTGCATTGCGTCAGGGTTCATCTTGGATTGGGACACATGGAAGTGGTCAGATGGAACAAACACATCGAACCTCGCATGGCTTTCTGGACAGCCTGATAATGCTAAATACTATGAAAACTGTGCTGTGTTTCAAAATGGAATGTTCGGTGACACAAAATGCGATGAGCTCCACTATTTCATCTGTCACATCAGTGAGTTTTTGGGGATATTGGGGGGTTAGGAGGAACTTTACCTAACCATGTGATTGATGTTTTACTCTTTCCTGGTTTGTGTGTGTGTGTTTGTGTGTGGGTTCTGTAGCTCATCCAGTAAGGGAACAGCAAATAATGAGACTGCAAATAAAGTCTGATGACAGCGTGTCTGATTCTGCCATGCAGTCGACCATTTTGGACCTGGTGAGTCACATGATGTATCCGAACTGATAAGTGTACTTCTCCAATATATTTCTTCATAACTAAATGAGCTGTAAAATATTAACACATCATCATTTAAAAATCTTTTTAGTCACATAGCTTAGACTAATGCGTTTTTCTGATTTTTTAAAAAATAGTTCAGCATAGATATTTGTTTACCAAATCATAAAAACACCCATTAGCATGCACCACTCATCCAAAGTGACTCGTCTATTGTCAAGTTTAAAAGAGTGTCAAGGCAGCTGCCTTACCTTGCATGTTCTCAGTGGATCCAAATGATCTTCCTAGAATAATGGTGGTTTCAGTCTAATATTTAATATCCAAAAGTCAGACTGTGGGCCTTCTAAAAAAAAGATCCCTGAACGATTATTGATTTGTTCATCAATATTATATCATTACTTTAATTATCATTAATGCATTACTAACAGTGACATGACTTGCCTTTTAATAACATTTTTAAATTGTAATTCTTTTTATTTATTTATTTATGTCTGACCCGAATATTTACACTGACTATAATTCACATGAACTCACATTAACAAACAACAATGGTCAACGGTAAAAATCAAATGAAACATTATTTTCTACACCAACAAAAAGTAATTTAAAGAAATTTTTAAACTACTCACAAACTGCACTCTCTGTGTGACATGTCAGGAGAAGACTGACATGTCTGTGTTTCAGGCTGTCAGATAATAAGAGGCTAAGAGGATGCAAATACAGGTAAAGCAGTTTTAATGATGATAAAGTAGACACATCCAAATCGTCAGGCAAAGTCAAAACAGGCACACCTCAGGCAATCAGAGCGCAGTATACAGAGGGCTAGAAAAAACATAGAAATTAATAAACATTAGGCAAAGTCAAAACCGATTAGTCAACACAGAATATAGGGCTTTATTATGTCAGTACCGAGTGCTCTGCACCGAGGTTGCACTGTCATCGTGTCTGAGGACTTTCTTTTGAGGAGGATTCTAACATTAGCTCAGGCTTGTGAATGCAATAATAAAGGCACTACTGGGGCCAGCAAGTGAGCTGCCTGTCTGGCCTTGACAGCTGCTGGTTGTGGAGATCAATCCACAGATCCCCAGATACTTGGCTGAAGGCCTAACAAGCAGCCTTATGTGCTCATCGTGGAGTGCCTCGACCTCCAGGAGTGGTTGGGTGCATCTGGTGAAAATAGGTCCAAGGGTGCATTGAGATGGTTCAGGACTGTGGAGTGCTGGAGACAGAAATGGTATCACTGTGGGTGTGAATAGATACTGTGACAGTCACACTCTAAGGACAGGCATTAGCGGAAGCCTGTGTCATTCCCCTAACATGGCTGAATGAGACTATACAAAACTATACTTGGACAACTTATACCTTGGACAGGACCAGGAGTGTGGGTAATAAAGGCGTGGTGGTGTGTACACAAATATCAAGGTTCATAAAAAAAATGCTAACTCGGTCACTTTACTCCTATTTCTTGCATAACAATTTTAACTGCCACTTCTTTCATATTTCAAAAAAAATCGCACTGTAAACATTGCAACCATGTTCAATAATACATTAGGTAGTAGTAATCAGTTATTAGTAGTTAGTGTGCTGTGCTAAAGCCACTAATTTATACAGAACCACGGCTCTTCCTGCCGGTTCTGAAAAAGACAACCATCCACAGTGCCACTTAGTGGTTAAAAGGAATAGAAAAACTACACGTTTTTACTCTATTTTTTTGGTGACAGTCAAGACAAAAACTCCCAATATAAAACAAAGAGTGGAACAAACGTACATTATATTAATTATATGCAACAATCTAATTACCTTCACCTCATTAAGTTTTCATTTGTACCTCAACCAAATCAGACCATTGCTACATTTCCATAACCCCTTAATGGAGAAGAGTTTGAAATGGTATAATCTTGAAAAATATAGACATTACAAACCTGATTTAATGTGTCAGGTTGAAGATATCTGTGTCTTGCTTCATATTTTTCCCCCAGAGGTTTAGGTCAGGCACTGCAATATCTGTTCTGTGTTTTACAGTCCTTAAAAGTCAACAGGAAAATATCAGTTCAACATTCAAAAACAGGGTAAAATAGTTCACAGCAGCATTTTGTAGAAACAACAAGCAGCAAAAGCAGCAAGTTTTATGTCACAGTAGTCACTCAGGGGAACTGAGACATGATATCACTAACACAAATATAGAGGAAGGAATGTAATACACTGTTTTAGTGTTGCTTACAAGACTTAGTTCACAGAATAGAATTATTGTTTAGTATATTGAAATAAATTGATTAGTGGGCCCAAAGATTCACACCCCTACTGTTGAGGGATTTAGTTACTTTTGCCTGTTTTTATCATTAAATTTCCTAAGCCATTTTCCAGAGCCCCTAAACAGCTTGCATGTTAAAATATCTCTCTGTGATAATGGAAACAGAGTTGGGCAGTTTTCCAAATTTCCAAATGAATTTTATGTTATTAAAAAACATAAGCTTAAAAATCCTGTTCTTATTCTGTAGATCATGAAGAAGCTAGAGGAACATGGCATGCTGAAGAACACCACAGTGACCTGGAGGGTGCTGTCAAATGGTCCAGTCTTTTACAAGAAAAAACACCTCTTATTACCTCTGATCTCTGTTGTTTATAATTTAATATTATATTATATTATATTATATTATATTATATTATATTATATTATATTATATTATATTATATTATATTATATTATATTATATTATATTATATTATATTATATGTCCACATTTTAAAGCCACTTCTTACAACAACACATTTTAATTTCACTGGCTTGCATTTTAACAGAAAACATAATACAATTACACAATATTTACACAGATTTACACAATATTTCTTCTACATTTGAACTTTCTTTGCTGTTAATATAATTATTATATAAGATCAGGAATGAAAAAGGTAATTACCCTTTTGATTTCTGACCTTATATAATAATTATGTTGAGAGATTATAATCAATTATAAATAGAATGAATGAATGTTAACAAATGTGATGCTTTGTTTCTATAGATCGGGGTTGTTTAATGTTAATTTAACCATGGGAAATACTTGGGCCTCTTGGGGCGATTGAGGGTAAGAAAGATTGTGTCTGCTATTTACTTCACTTCTAGAGCAGGGGTGTCAAACCAGTGTGGCTGCAGGTTTTCGTTCCAACTGAGCGGAATCCACACCTGAGTCTACTGAAAGCAAAGATCAGTAGATTATACAGGTTGGAATCAGGTTTGTTAACCCTAACCCCAACCCTAACTCTAGATTGGCATAAAAACCTGCACCCAGGTGCAGGTATATATATATATATATATATATATCGGGTTGAGGTCAGGCCAGTCAAGTTCCTCCACACCAGACTCTGTCATCCATGTCTTTATGGACCTTGCTTTGGTCACTGGTGCACAGTCATGTTGGAAGAGGAAGGGGCCAGCTCCAAACTGTTCCCACAAAGTTGGGAGCATGGAATTGTCCAAAATGTCTTGGTATGCTGAAGCATTCAGAGTTCCTTTCACTGGAACTAAGGGGCCAAGCCCAGCTCCTGAAAAACAACCCCACACCATAATCCCCCCTCCACCAAACTTTACACTTGGCACAATGCAGTCAGACAAGTACCGTTCTCCTGGCAACCGCCAAACCCAGACTCGTCCATCAGATTGCCAGATGGAGAAGCGCGATTCGTCACTCCAGAGAACGCGTCTCCACTGCTCTAGAGTCCAGTGGCGGCGTGCTTTACACCACTGCATCCGACGCTTTGCATTGCACTTGGTGATGTATGGCTTGGATGCAGCTGCTCGGCCATGGAAACCCATTCCATGAAGCTCTCTGCGCACTGTTCTTGAGCTAATCTGAAGGCCACATGAAGTTTGGAGGTCTGTAGCGATTGACTCTGCAGAAAGTTGGCGACCTCTTCGCACTATGCGCCTCAGCATCCGCTGACCCCGCTCCGTCAGTTTACGTGGCCTACCACTTCGTGGCTGAGTTGCTGTCGTTCCCAAACACTTCCACGTTCTTATAATACAGCTGACAGTTGACTGTGGAATATTTAGGAGCGAGGAAATTTCACGACTGGATTTGTTGCACAGGTGCCATCCTATCACAGTTCCACACTGGAATTCACTGAGCTCCTGAGAGCGACCCATTCGTTCACAAATGTAAAAACAGTCTGCATGCCTAGGTGCTTGATTTTATACACCTGTGGCCATGGAAGTGATTGGAACACCTGATTCTGATTATTTGGATGGGTGAGCGAATACTTCTGGCAACATAGTGTATATATATATATATATATATATATATATATATATATATATATATATATATATATATATATATGTAAGAAGAAAGGATAACTTTAAATATAGAATATAATAAGTTAAATGAAACATAGCATTGCAGATATGAAACACAGTTGTGGATTTAACCATATTAACATCATATGTAGATTATTCTGTTACACTGACACCTGTCAAGGGGTGGGATAAATTAGGCAGCAAGTCAGTAGTCAGGTGACAAAGTTAAATTTGTTGGAAGCAGGAAAAAATCACACTGTGTATCATGACTTGCTGCTTCAGGGCAATGCTGACCCTTGACCCAGTAAAAATCCTATAATGGACACATGTGCATCAGAACTGGACTGGGGAGCAATGGAAGAAGGTGGCTTGGTCTGACGAATCATGTTTTTTTTTCATCATGTGGATCGCTGAGTGTATGTACCTGGGGAAGAGATGGCACCAGCATGGACTATGAGAACAAGGCAAAGTGGTAGCTCAAGTGGTTAAGGATCTGGGTTGTTGAATGGAAGGTTGATGTTTAAGCTGCCACTATTGGGTCCCTGAGCCTTTCTGCATAGGCTTTAGGCTGGGCCTAAAAAAATGAAAGGCAGAAGTTTGTTTTACACAATTTCACTGTATTTTTTTTATTGCATTTTACTGTTTCTTTTGAAAGTAAATTAAATTTACATAGGTTTCAATAATTGCAACAGTAAAAATAACAGGATTGGTTTGAATGACTATTTATTGTTATATATTCATTATTTATATTTTTGATGTTTTTGAAACCTTCCCCCATTATTTTATTTTTAAATAACTGTTGTTATATAACATTATTTCACTGTAAATCACACAGACCTAAGCATTTTAAGCAGACTTGAACACATTTTAGACTTTTCTTAAATGTACTTACGTATGTGTACTTTGAATGCAGTATAAGTGGCACTCAAGTATATGTAGGTGTTTCACTTCAGCAGCAATATATTTACGCACATGAAGTGACCTAACAACTGTCTACAAATTCCATAATTAAATCTACTTATATAGAAGCAAGTTGTTCAACAAAAACAAAAAATGGCACAAAATACACAACTAAATGTATGTAAGGTATATTTAAACAGAGATTAAATACAATTTGAATATAATTTCACAGATTGTTCCACAGTAAACAAATAGAATATGCATTAAAGAATGTATAATTTGTTAAAACTGAACACGTTGCATGTTAATGATTTTTTTTTTTCATACTCAAATGATAGTGGCAGTGATGCGCATCCAATACAACAGTGGACTGACTTTAACATGTCTTTTTCAACCATGTGCAAGACACTTTGTTTAGCATTTTAAAGAATTTACATTACGATTTGCATTATTTCGTCTCTGTGTAGCCCAAGGTCAGGTAATAACGTCACTTTCTTTTCTTTAATAAAGACACTTTATTTTCTATATTTTACTTCAGGCAAAATACAACTTGATTGTAAACATCATTATAGAGGCTGTGAATGCTTGTGAACATTATACACTACATCTATCCATTCAGTGGACAGAATGATTTGATTATAAATGTTTTAAACACTGGACTGCAGTTTCTTTGCATTGATGAAATCCAATGAGGAATGGAATAGAGATGAACAAATTATATGCAGTTGTCTCGTTATGTTATTATCTTCTATGTTGCCTTAGTACATACATAGCTTTTCATTTGCATGCTATTTTAGCTTTGACAGCATACTAGTCTAGCATAGTTCAGTGATTTTGTGTACTCTGTATTCTAAAAACATTTGAAAAAAAAAAAAAAAAGCCTGAACTTTAACCAATAGCTGTACATGTTTTTGTTTTGGTAAGTAATATTAATATAGTTTGAATCTATTTGTGTGTAATACTCCAGTGACAAGCTGTGCAGAAAAGCAGCTGCCTATGTTTCATAGATACTCTATTATTATACTGCTTATATGATTAGCATGGTACTTTGAACATATTTACTGTTAAATCTCACTTACTTACTTACTTATTTATTTATTTATTTATTTATTTATTCATTCATTCATTCATTCATTCATTCATTCATTCATTTATTTATTTATTTATTTATTTATTTATTATTTTTATTATTTTTATTTTTATTTTTACAAAAGTGATAACTTTTAAATAAATATATATGTAACGTAATATATTTATATTTAGATATTTGTATAATTCTCAAAGTGAAAGGCACACACATGCACAGACACAATCAACTACTGTATAAAGATCTATCTACAGGATATTTATGTTTTTGATGAACTCAGTTGTATGAATAAGATATTACCTCAAGTACTTTATTCCAGAAAGTAGGTAAGACAGTTGAACACAAGTTCATGATCTTGTTCTATGACAAGCTCTATGGCTCTGTAATATTCAACATAAATTCTACACTGGTAAGTGAATTTTTCACCCCTGTTTCACTGCCGACATCTGACGTTAAGAGATGTTGCTCAGAAACAAAAAATTTGTTTTTGTGTACATAAGCAGACTTGCGTCTCACTGAAGATGAAAATGTAAATCAGCCTGTTGTTGTAAACTGCTTTTCTTTGTAGATACTCGAGACTGATTTGCATAAGACTATTCGTATTTAAGGGTCCAGTCTCCAGGTAAACTTTTAGCAGTGAGGAAACGCAGACCTACTACAACAGTGGACTTTAATTGACACTAATTGGATTACAGGTATGCTTTCATGCTGATCTTTAGTATTTGAATGGCCTTTCTGGTTATAGTTTGATGTCTTCCTTTATTTTAACCATTTTTTGAAATTTGAAATAATTATGTCCCATATTACATGTTCTATTTTCCACTCTGTCAGTATTTCTCCATAGTTTCAATAGACGATTTAAAGGTGATTGTCTTAACATGTGTGGTTTAAACGATATTTTAATAACTGGAAAACTGATTTTTTCTTCTGTAGGGCATTTAATGCTGTTTTTATTGAAAAATGCCATAAGCAGATACCTTAAGATGTGATTTTTTTTCTTACTCCATAGCTACCTAGTCCATTATGAAGGCATATCTCTTTTTCCTAAGTGTCATAGGTGAGTATTTTACTCACTAACTATTTATTAATAATGTCTATAACAGTATTTTCAACCACTGTGCCAAGGCATACAAGTGTGCCACAAGAGATTGTCAGGTGTGCCATGGGAAATTATACAATTACATTTAATTGGTCTAAAATAATTGATTTAGTTACTACAAATAATTTTCCATTGTTGAATACCTGTGCATGTGATGTAGTGACTGGCAGCATAATGGAAATACTCCTCCATGTCAGTAGATAGTGCAGTAATGACCTTGTTAATTCAAGACAAGGCAACTTTTGAAAAACCACAATGGTAAATGAGAGAGCCCAGGTTTTACACTGATAGAGTATAAGCAAATTCAGAGATTAAATTTTTTATACTGTATTAAGCTACAGTGTGTCATTTTGAAATATTTTTGGTTGGTGCTGTGCCATGGGATTTTTTTCATGTCAAAAATGTGCCATACCTCATAAAAGGTTGAAAAACACTGGTCTATAAAATATAATGTTAAAAATATATTATACCTATTTTTTTCCAGGCTACAAGTAAATTTATAACTAATAGTAAAATAACTAATAGATTTTAAAATCATTTCAACATATGGACCTCAAAATATATAGATCTTTTGGTATAGTTGATATAAAAACTCTTCACACTCCTGTTGAAATGGCATGTGTTTGTGAGGAAACTAAGCATGTACACACCTTAACTAATACTTTGTTGAAGCACCTTTCAAAATTTTATTAAACTTCTGAATGTTTTGGGGTTTGGCTCTATCAGCATGGCACATTTTTACTTGGCAATATTTCCCAATCTTTGAAGGAAAATTCTAGATCCATCAAACGTTAATCTCTAATCTATCAGGTCATACCATAGATTTTTAATTGGATTCAGGTCTGGGCTCTGGCTCAGTCATTCAAAAACTTTGATCTTCTTTTGGCTAAGCCATTCCTTTGCTAATCTGGATATATGATAGGGGTCATTTCTCATTTGTAATTCTGAAAGGAGAAATTCATTTTCGTGTTCAACTTACTAGCAGATGAAGCTTTCGTACTAAAGGTGACTGGTATTTGTAGCTATTTATTATTCCCTTCATCATGATAAAAGCCCCAGTTCTAGCTGAAGAAAGGCAGTGTAATGCATTGAGCAGCCATTAGAGAGGAAAGAGCAGAGCCCATGCAACTAGGAAGGACGAAGCATGTCGTTTGTGGTAGAAGTGGATGCCTCCAGCTGTAGCATGGGGGCAGTGTTTTCATAATGCCACAGGGACCCTATTTCTCCTCTAAGCTAATCTTAGCAGAGACAAATTACAATATGGGAAATCGAGAATTGCTGTCCATTAAGGAGGTACTCAAAGAGTGGTGGCATTGGCTTGAGGGGGCTCAACATCGCTTTCAAGTAATCATGGACCACAAAAACTTGGAGTATATAAAGAATGCTAAATGCTTAAACCCTCAACAGGTCAGATGGGCCCTATTCTTCACCACGTTTCACTTTACGGTAACCTACAGGCCTGGAAGCAAGAATGGTAAAGCTAACTCACTTACCCACTGGGGAACACATTCTTTCTCCGTTCATCATTATTGCACCTGTCAGATGGGACCTCATAGAGGAGATATGTACTAACATTGCTATATCCACGAATTATGCAGTGGGTCCATACGGCATGCAGCTCAGGCCATCCGGGTATTCAAACGACCAATGTTGCTTGTATGGAATGGGTTCTGGTGGCCCTCACTGGCCCCGGATGTTGAGGACCAAGTCAAAGACTGCCCGATCTGTGTGCGGACCAGCCCAAGTCACCAGATTCCAGTGGGACTTCTGGAACCCCTGGCCATACAACAGCGACCGTGGTTGCACCTAGGGTTGGACTTTGTCACGGATCTCCTATGTTCTAATGGATATAATACTATTCTAGTGTCAGTAGTCCGATTTTCAGTCAGTTGAATATAAACATCAGTTTAGTGTCCAGCTACCACCCCCCAGTCTAATGGTCAGACAGAACATTTGAACCAAGAGATCGGTTGATATCTAAGAACTTACTGCAGCCGAGAACAGCACCACTGGAATGAGTTCCTCCCCTGGGCTGAGTATACCCAGAACTCCCTTCTATGGATATCCTAGTCCCAGCACTCATAGAGGTCCACAGACTCCATACCAGCAGACCAGCTCCACGGGGCCATCCACATTGTAGAACACCTGGAGGTGTTGCCTGGGTGGGAAAATCATTGAGCAGCAATGCCACAGACAAACCACCAGAGGGAACCCTCGCTCGAATTCTAAAGCTTCCAGGTTGAGGTTGCTTCTGGATTCACTCAATCTTTCAGGATTATGATGGACAATAAATACGGCATGCATGCCATGCTCTGTGCGAAGTATTGATCTTCATAGGCAAACCAAGACTTGATTTTGTTATTGTTGAGATTTATGTGCATGACCATGTTATGTTTATGGTTTTCCACTTTTTCACATCAGGGATGTCCTGTTCTTGGTGATATGCAGTGCTCCAGTTGTGTTGTTCATTTGTTGATGATGACCTTTACAGTGTTATATGACACATCTAATGTTTAAATATATATATATTTTTAACCCTCTCCTAACAGAAACCTATTAATTTCACCTATAATTTTATTGATGACAGCTGTAAGATAATTATTTTTGAACCTGAGATTTAATTCTGAACACAGCCAAATCACCTACTACAAAAGAGTGTGCACACTTATCCAACAAGGTCATGCAAACCACCCCCATCTGCAAAATGTTTCAGGTTTTCACTTAATTTATATGCAGTCCTCCCTAACTGCTGAGATAATTAACCATACCTACCAATTAATGAAATCTTCAAATCTAACAAAATGATGTTACTCTACATTATGTTACATTGTCATGACATTCATTGATTTTTGTCGCCATGTATATTGCATTACCAGACCTTCCAATTATTACTCATTTTACTCAGCAGAAACTTGTATATACAAAAACATGAAGGGATACAGCAAAAAAGCAGAAAGACAGTGGCATCCTTCAGCCCTGATCTCTCCAAAAGTAGAGGCTCCTCTGAGCCTCCCAACCATAGCCTGGAGACCGAAATTATGAGCAATGACAAATTTTCAGTAAAAATGCACTCACAAGGAAGTCTTTTTCTCCCAAGTATAGTGGCCAATCAGCCAATGAACATCTTCTTTCCCCTCTATATCTGCTCTCTCACTGAGGTCATTTCCTTACATGAGTTTTCATAGTACTTCTATGCTGAACTTATCCTCTACTTTACACCCTCAGACAGTCATGTTTCCAGCCACTGCATCTCAGCATGTCTGGAAGACATCTCATTATGGATGGTAGCTCACTAGCTAGAAACTAAATCTCAGTATGACTGAGTTGCTGTAAATTCCTGGAGATCCAGATCCATGTCAAGATCTTGTGATTTCTCTGGACAATAATTAGATTCCCAACTTCTGACAGTGTATGTAGCCTCTGGATAGTTCTGGACAACATTGTCTTACATTACTAGCCTGACTTGGTCAAGGAGATTTCTCAGCACAAAATAACAAGGATCCAGGCTTTCCACTCTACAAAGGAGACTAACAGAGGTTCATTACTCTGCCAACTTGAGATTCTACTACAGCAACTACAACTCGACAACACCCTAGTTTTGTAAATTCATAATTTTTCAGCATTGTCATCTTCTCCCACACCATGCTGAATTTCAACCACTGTCTTACTGTGTCTGCTAGCATCAGATTCAAAGCTCTAATGCTTGCCTACACAGTCAAATATAGACCAGAGCCTACTTACATGAAGGCACTTATCACTACCTATTCTGCACTCCTTTCATGCATCTAAATGGTTTTAAAAAGGGAAAAATACTTGTATACCAAGTACTTGAATTAAAAAATTTGTTTAAAAATATTTCTTTTCAAGTGTTTTATTTTATGTTGTACGAAGCTCATCCAGTAGTGTTAGCATGATGATATTCTTAGTCCCTGACCTATTAAACTACCATGAGGATGTTTTTGAAAAAGACTACAAAGCAATTCATTCTGCAAGGGTGCATTTACACCTACTAAATGTTGTAATTGTAATTGTCATGCCCCTTCTACCACCCAGAGAGCACAGCTATCATGGACACTGGTCCAGAGACTGTGATGGCATTGTTGGGATTTGAATTTGCTTTCTTCCAGTGATAGGGCAAATGCTACTAACTGTAAATGTAATAACTGTGTGAATCACTAAATAAATGATTATCTGCAGGTGTTGGTCACCTATCTCTTCTGAGACCTGTTGGTCACGAGTATTATCTGATCAAGACAAAAACGACATGGCCAGAAGCTCAAAATTACTGCAGGAAAACATATGTGGACTTGGCTACACTTGAAAGTGACCTTGACTGGTTAAGACTAAAAGAAGAAATGGCAAGGGAAGGTCTGACAGACATTGTCTGGGTTTGTTTGTACAATGATATTGACAGCTGGCGCTGGTCCTTTAATGATGTTCCATTGAAAAATACTTTTAAACAGTGGACCTCTGGACAGCCTGATAATATTGGTGGGCACCAATCATGCTGTCTAATGGGCAGGTATGGATACTGGTGGGATTACTCCTGTGGAAACCTGTATCCATTTATAGGCTACAATGGTGAGTTAGCAGTTTATTTTTTTGCTTGGTTTTGCTGGTTTAGCAGACTATAAATAAAAGACTGTTACTACAAACCCATTAATCATGATATTGGGGGCTTGTTTTTTTTTTTTTTTTATAATTTTAATGTTTGTAATTTGTGTTAACAGAATACCTAATACATAGGAGAACAATAGTATAAGTTGTCACATTAAAAACTGAAGCTATTTTGTTTGAACCTTTTTTATAAGGATCATTTCCTGTACATATATGTTCACAGTTAACGTATGTACACACTCTTGTCTGCATATGTTAAAAATCCAGTAAACAGCAGGCAAAAGACAGGTTAGAATAGAGTTACACAGACTAGGCTAAGTTTTGGTCAGGGAAAACACTAGGCAAAAGATAAAACCAGAAAATCTCTAACAATAGGCAGACTTAGAAACATCTTGGACTTACAAAACTAAAAGGTTACTTCACAAAGGAAACAAACATGTTTGTAAACAGTGACAAAGACAATTAAATAATTGAAAACAGGAAAACATAATTAAAAGGACTATGTCTATGGGACTATGAGGAATGTGACAAGTGATTATGAGTTTGGGAGAGTAGATGGTTTGTGGGAAGGTGCGTCTGGTGTGGCCATGCTTGTAGGCCACAGTGAACTGTGGGAAATGGAGTCTGTGACATTAATAGTTGTGACAGAGCCCCCACCTGAAGGGCTCACTCCAGGACCACTGATCTCAACCTTGGTCTGGTCTTTCTAGGTGCTTGGACATTCCAAGGTGCTTGGGACCATAACCCTCCCATTCTATAAAGTACTGTAATTTGCCCTGTGGTGAAAACCCTTTTAAACTGAGCCATGGCTTTTATGGTGACCTGGTTCCATGCCAGGTGCCATGGGGCCTAGACCAGCAGTGCTACACGTAACAAAGACAAAGTTTTGTGGAGGGCTCTCAAGAAAGGCATCTCTGTACTACACATACAAACAGCTTGTCTATACAGAGGTGGGGTCCAGTAGTTGACTTTGGTTTATGACTTTTCCAGTCATTTGAATTGACCATTTCTATGACTGCATTGATTATGTTTTAATTCATTTGAATTCAACTGTTTAAATTAAGATCATCTCTTTATAAGTGCTTGTCCATGCTGTCCTAATGCTGAGCATGTGAACAGTTAAAATTTTAAATGTTTTCAAAGGTGAAATTTTGTTGACATTATATTCTTATCATATATGGGTGCTAATATATAAAGAAATATTTATACAGTGTACATAACTGGACCTCAAAGCAGGTTCTCAGGTTAAGGGACAGTACATGTACTATGTACTTTTCTGTGTAAAAGTTTGATAAAGGTACGTAAACTGTTGCCTTGATTGTATCATTTCATACAACAAGTAAAAGTGGAAGCCTTATTTCTGAGAGGATATTTGTACTGTACTAATCATACTCTTTGCTATTTCACAGCTAATAACAGTTATGCTAACAGATATGTTGGTGTCAATACTACATCAAACTGGAAAGGAGCGCAGTCTTACTGCAGAAAGTTTCACACAGATTTGGCTTCTGCAACAAATGGAACAGATAACAGCGCAATGCAGAGCACAACATTCCGTCAGGGTATATCTTGGATTGGCGGATACAGGGACACACGGAAGTGGTCAGATGGGACAAACACACTGAACCTCCTATGGCTTTCTGGACAGCCTGATAATTATTATAGCAATGAAAACTGTGCTGTGCTTGATAAAGGAATGTTCAATGACACAAAATGTACTGAGCTCAACTATTTCATCTGTCAAACCAGTGAGTTGTTTTTTTTTTGTGTGTTTCTTAATATCTGAATGCACTTTGTATTAAGATGTATGTGTGCGAAATGACTTCTACAGCAGTCTATTTTCGCTCTACTTGCTTATTATTTAAGCTCATAACGAGGTGAGGAAATTATAGCGACTTTAGCCCAGTTTGGAAATCATTGTACCATATGAATCAAAAATTGTAATATACATTTTAAATGGACTTGTGATAGGGAGGGGTGATTTTTTCACTTATCACTCTTTCTTAATGTGTATGTGGGTTCTGTAGCTCCTCCAGTGAGGGAAAAGCAAATCCTGAGAATCCAAGTGAAGTCTGACTTAAGCATATTTGATTCTGGTGTGCAGTCGGCCATCTTAGAGCTGGTAAGTCACACAAAGTTGGCATGTTGGCATCTGGCATTTTACATGCTATATCATGTTATATATGCTTAAATATTCAAAGGTCAGCAGCAAACCTTAGGCCAATATTTTTACATGATTCTTAACAAGAATTTGTAGCACAATATAATACCTTTATTAATACACATTGCACACAAATAATAACTTAATTAGTTATTCAGATTTTGACAATTTTTCAGATTTTATAAGTGGCAGATTAACATGTGTGTACACTGTTAATTAATCATTTAATTTAAATGAGCAAACTAATCTTTATTTAAACAATACCAAATACTCTTTTGCTGCCAAAACAGCCCTGACCCGCCCAGGCAAGGACTCTACTGGCAGGTCTACCTCTGAATGCAATTCGTCCACTGCAAATGCAGCTGCATGACTTGTCTTCAACCTACTACAAGTTCTCTCACACCACTCAACTGCTGCTTTCCCTCCACTGGCTTTCGGTAGCTGCACGCATCATATTCAAAACACTGATGCTTGCCTACAAAGCCAAGAATGGACCAGCACCATCTTACCTCAATGCTCTTATTACTCCTCTCACTGCATCTTGCTCCATCAGATCCACTAGCACTGCTTGACTGGTCCCACCATCTCTCAGGGTAAAAGGTAGGTATTCATCTAGACTTTGTTCTGGTACCGAGGTGGTGGAATGAATTTCCCCTAGATTTCCGTACAGCCGTGTCACTGACTGTCTTCAAACGATGGCTGAAGACCTACCTTTTCCTGAAGCACTTAAACTAGATCTTATCTTTCCCTGTTTCCTTTATGTATTGTTGTATGTTATATGTACATACATATATATATAAAAAAAAAAAAAAAAAAACCAACAAAAAAAGTTTTTAGACTAATGGTATCCTAAGTCTGTGACCTATTGAACCATTGTTAATGTTTTCATTGATAGAGACTGCAAAGCACTTTTGTACGTCGCTCTGGATAAGAGCATCTGCCGAATTCCAGAAATGCAAATGTAGGTATTAGTGCTTTTGAAGTCGGGGTTGTGATATACATTTCCTAACCTAAGGCGCATCAGCTAAGATACAGCCCATGGGATATTTCTTAAAGAAACTCATGCACATGCAAAGTATTGGGTTGAGGGAGCAGAACACCCCCTTTGCCATCTACATACAACTAAGGCCAATTCATTAAGCATTAAAGTCAGTACAAGTTTCTAATTGTTAAGTGCTAGATTGACTGGTCCTACCATCTCTCCGGGTACAAGGTAGGCATGCATACAGACCCTTCTCTGTTCTGGCAGCTAGGTGGTGGAATGAACTTCCCCTAGATATCAGAAGAACTGTGTCACTGACTGTTTTAGGTGAAGACCTACTTCTTTCTGAAATACTTAAACTAGCACTTAACATGTTTTATTATTATTATATTTAGTTTTAGACTCATGGTATCCTTAATCTATGACCTAATGAACCAGTGCTGATGTATTAAATTGCTAGAGACTTCAAAGCATTTTTGTATGTTGCTCTGGATAAGGTAGGGTGACCATATTTCAGTTTTCAAAAATGAGGACAGTGGGGGCAGGAGGCAGATGGACACTCACTGTGGGTGGATGGATCAGGATGGGGTTGGGAGGGTGTAAATACTTAATAAATGCTTTCACAACCATGAAACTATGTTACTGAACTTTAATACATAAAGTAATTTTTTGGCTCGCAACAACAGAATAATAACAAACAAATAAAAAAAAAATCGTTTAGCATTTACCACCTTTTACATGACACTGTTTCTTTTCAAGGCCATAGGTTGAAATAAAATAAAAAAGCAGTTGAAAAAAATAAATAAATAAATAAAAAAATCCACTATTTCAGTCAAAAATCATTTCAGTCCTCCTGATGTTCTCTGGTATACTTTCCTGAAGAACAAATCTTTCCCAATAGTCCCTGATTACCAATCAAGCAGGCATGAAAGTGTTTGCAGTGTTTGTTGAAAGTTGTACTGTGTGCACAGAAGCCCCTACATTGACTCAACAGACAAGTGGTTCCTTTCCTTTTTCCACTGGCTTTGCATTGTGAAAAGGAACAGCAAACAAAAACTTTGCAATCTTCAGTAGCTGAATGAAAATGTATGCTTTTGGACCTTTCAAAATATTTTGTCCACTTCTTGTGTCTCCATCACTGTTACACCTTTCTGTGAATTTCTTCAGGCTGGTGACCTGATCAAAGAACTTTGCATCATCAATTGGCACCCCCTTTTCTCCCAGGTATTTGATATAAGCTTCTATGTCATTCCAGTCAGGTGTCTCACTCAGATACATCCACATGAAACAGGAGAACTCCTCCATGGGTGCCATTCATTTCTCCAGATACTCCACGCATGAACTGTACAGGCCCTGTAATTGAGCCCTGAAATGGTCACACCTCTTAAGTCCATCCTTGTGCTTTTGTGCCAGTACTCCCTTGACTTTAAGGGACAAAGTTATTGGTCTTGCATTCAAGAAGCATTGTGCAGACTTTTTTCAAAATGTTCTTCACTTCCACAATTGAATTGCTCTCCCTTTCCATCTACTGAATGTGTGAATTAAACACACACATGAGTGAGTGCATGTGCCAGAGGTAAATTTCACTGAAAACTCATCTTCAAAAAACTTCTGGATCATGGATCATTTTTTTCCTGTGACAAAAAGAATGCATTCAAGGCTGGAAACATCTGTAGCATCCTCTCAATACCTGGGAATTTCGGCTAATTTACTTTGTACGCCACCATTGCTCCAATCAAAATACTGAATAAGCAGAGGGAATATTTTCACAGCACTGTGATTGCTTCCATCAGTAGAAACACCACAATAAGGTATGTCTTCCAGTGCTTTCAGAGCTACGTTGAAGGCGGACATGCAGTCCATTGATCTATAGCTATTGTGATGCTTTGTGGTGTGGAATGCAGAAACCCCCTCCGCAGCAGTAACAGCATCATCTGTTTTACCTGGTCTCACAAAATAGTCAGTTAGTTTACCTGAAGAGCTGAATTTTGTCTTTTGCAGAGCTTATGTGGGCTTCTAGGTTGCTAGCACCTTTATTTGACACTGACACGTATGTGCCAGCTTTGCAGGTCATGCATTCTGCTTTAAATGGATCCTGACCGAGTCAAAAACACAGGAATTTTCTTTGTAAATCATCTGTGAATTTACATTTGCATTTGGGCATCTTTTATGGTATTCAGGAGCCATGTGCCACCCACTAACAGGTAAGTTGCTGCTCTCTCTCTTGGCTGTTGCTGTGGTGCTGAGGGACGCACTGGCCAATGTTTGTGTACGTACATGACCGACTAATGGTGGTGTGGCCTAAAGAGAAAGGTATCCTGGACATTTTAGGAGATTTAAAAATCCCGGCCGGATGCATATTTTTAGTCCCAAAAAGAGGACATGTCCGGGAAAAAGAGGACGTATGGCCACCCTAGGCTAAGGGCATCAACCAAATGCTGTAAATGTAAATGTAAAATATAGGTCACTCGTCATATAGCAGTCACATCAGAATGAAAGCATGTGTATTGGGTTAAAAGATTATTAATAAAGATTGGAAATAAGGTTAAAAATCCTGCTTATGTTCTGTAGGTCAAGCAGAAGCTGGATGAAAATAGCATGATGGAGAACACCACAGTGGCCTGGAGAGTGAAGTCAGATGGACAGATTTTTTACAAGAAAAACAACTAGATGCAATGAAAAAGAAAAAGCAGAGAATTTCTTTTATTATTTAAATGTCTCTCATTAATGATATGGGCTATCTCCTGTTAATTATGTCTACAATATAGTAGCTTCTTCACATTTCCCCATGCACATACAACTGCATGGTTAATTTAAGTCACTTTTTTTAAACATCATGATATATTATGTCCTTTTAAACATATTTGTGTCAAAATATTTGTTAATTATGGAATATTTATAATAATTATTATGTATTTATTATGGAATAATTACTGGTAGGACTGGTAGTTTTGTTTTCCTTTGGGAAAAGTACTTTGGGATCTTGATAATATTTTATTTTGGGACATTTCATTTAGACATTTGTTGATTTGAAACTCCTGCCTATCTAAGAAGATTGGCTAGTGTTGCTGTGATTGACAGGGTAGAGAGCACACGGAGAGCACAGGTGATTTTGTGTTCTTGATCCCAGCCACTGTGACATCTACAGGATTCAAATTTGGGCTTTCTAAATAATAAAATAAGGGTGTTTTCTCTTGCACCTCCTAGGAACCCTCATTTTTGCCAACTTTTATTAGAATTAATATTAACAGAGATAATTAAAATGAAAATTTTTAATTTACAGAATATTTACACAACTGATTCTATCCTTCAGAACATCTGGCCTGTATAATGGACATCCCAGATGCTTCATCCCAGGTCAGTGTTTACTGAAGGCTCTCTTGATTAATTTGAGAGGTATAGGATAGATAAAACCAGTGAAAAAAATGTGTCCTTTTTCGATTCAATTAAACAATACATACAATAAGTTTTTAAAAATGCTACTCTATTAATCACCATTTCCAATTTGTGGACATAAAATGGAATTACACTTAAAACCTAATTAAACAGCTTATTGCCATAAACCAAACCAGCTGAATGAGCTATTTTTGTGTGGACTTAAAAAAAATGTCAATGCGTTAGTCAATTTCCTTCATTCACATGGATTCTGTTATTTATCAGCAAATTGTCACTTACAAGTCCCCTGGGACATGTCCTTAGCAAGACTGAAAAAATGGAAAACCTTGGATATGGAAGTTAATATTAATTTTGAAAGCAGAGACCAGAAATTGTATTGGGCTTTATGTGATTAAATAATAGTATTTTTATGGCATTCATATCCAAGTGCAATAAGAATATTAAACTGTACTTTACTCTGAAACACCAGCTACACTAATAAGAAATGTCTACAGCTCACGCATCCTGCATCCTCGTGCAGCATTCTCTGCTTTTACTTTGTCAGCATTAGATTTTTATTCCTAATGCTGTTGAATGGATCTGCCATGTGTTTTCATTATCCTTTACCCAAATTACTTCTATTCGTGCTTATAGATTTAAGTTTATATTATGCTTCAATGTCTGGTCTTGGTGCTGTGTATGAAATCGATTGATGAACAGCTGCATTAAAGTGTGTAAGAAACTACAGACTGCCTCAACCCAGATTCCACTCCACAGTACACATCTGAAAGAGCTCATTCCCAAAAAGGCTTACATATCATATAGAAACATGTTTAATTCAAAACAGTTTATCTATTTGGTATCTTTACATTGGCTTAAAGAAGCCTTACCAAACATTTAGAACACTTAATCCAATCAATTATTAGTCTGGGAGCGACAACAAGACATCAAGAACTGTCACTGGACAAAGGGTATATGTGACCGTGATTACCATTTAGTATTGCCCAACCATTTGTGTGATAACACCTAGAACAATACCTAGCCAAGGTGTACGTGACCGTGATTACCATTTAAGGACATCCGGTCAGACAACAGTATCATCCAGCCATTTGGGGGATACTCATTTCTTACACTAATTTACATTTAAAGTGAAACTTATTTAAATTACACACAGGAAACACTGTATAAAAGGTTTGAGCAGGATTTGTCCTGCGTTGTTTTTGACTCCAATGAACCCAAAGTACTTTATGTATTTTGTCACTGTGACGCTGCAATAAACTTCTACATTAAGATCTTCGATGCCCTCATCGTTTTATTTTTCTTACAAGTGCATGATGCGCATGGACGCGCTGAGAAGCCTGATTTGTCCGAGGAGTCAGATTTTGACTGTTTGACTGGGATGATTTTTTTTTTTACATGTTTATTCAATATTACCATGATCAATGTACAATGTGCTTGATTGGGATGAAATTTAAACAGGTTTATTGAGTTAATTTGATTTTATCAATTTTGTAAATATTCTATTAAACTTTTGGCAAGCTACTCAGAAGTTCGTCGTGTCGGAGACCCCTGTTCTACAGTCTTGCTAGGAAGTGACTTGGTTTATGATAAACTGTTCTCTCAGGTAATTAATCAGAGAGTAGTTTCAATCTCCCTTAGGTCTGAATTATGGGCAGGTCTTACTGATGTATGGTTATGGTGTTCATTTGAAAGAAACTCTGCTTGAAACATATATTTTTTTTAAATAGAAAGTCTCTAACCTAGTATCTTATCCTGTTACCATTACTAATCACTCTGACTAGGCTCTATAATCATCTCTCACATACGCATACATGCTCATCATCCTCAAAGCAGAGGCTGCATTTCCATCAACTTGGATATTTGGATATCTCCACAAAACCCTGCTACACCATCTGTCTACACCCTTATGTCTCCAGAGCATCTCATTTTGGCTCAGTCAAGGGACATGGCAGCCAGGCATCAAGATTCTGTGTTCACCCACACAGAATTCCTTGGTCTCAGGCTGTATCCAGAGAAGTGTATGCTTTCTCTCTCAAAGAGAACCAGCTTCCTCTGGGTCATTTGCTCACTTCCTTTCTGCCATGAAAAACATTCAGCTAGGCCAATGCCTTTCTGTCATGCTGGCCTCATGATGGCAGCAACCAACGTTATTCTTTTGGGTCTGTGAGGTTTAGGAGGGCCCACATCTCACATGGCACATAAATTGCCTGGAGATGAGGGCTGTGTTTCTGGCACTGAAACACTTTCTCCCACAGCTCACGGGCTGCCATGTGTAAGTCCATACCAACAACACAATAGTGATTTCCTACATCAACCATCAGGGTGGTCTGCATTTGTGCCCTCTTTTCAGGTTGGTGGTTCTCCATCCTTTCCCCAATATATGGAGTGTCTGGGTCTGGCCCGTGAGGGGAACCAGCTCTTAGATTCTAGTTTCTCGACTGAAGTTATAGAGACTATATTGAATGTTAGGGATCCCTCCACAAGGAGATGAGATGTAGGCTTTTTTGCCTCTTTTGCAATTGACATTGTCAAGAACCAGTTCACTGCCCAGTCGATTCAGTTCTGGTATTTCTGTAGATGTGTTTCTCCAAGGGCCTAACACCCTCTACATTATTTTTTCCAAAAGGGCCACATGAGAAACTGGAATGGTGTTAGAGGGGCGGAATATCAGTGGCGGACCATCAGGACCAGCAAGGCCTTCTCTGCTGGCCTAAACATATATTTTAATACATATATTTTAGCATTTTAAAAATAGCATCATAACTTTATTAACTAGTTTTCAAAGACCAACATCACATTAATTTATGCAAAAAAGAAATAATAACTAACTGCAACCAGTGTTTTTGTTTGATTTACCTTGGTTCTTTTAGTGTTCAGTGAGTGAAATCTAGTCTGTTTTGGGCTTGAACAAGTGCACTGAAGTCAGGTTGAATATCTGAGGTGGATATGCAAAAGACAGCACACAAATGATCATCACTGAGAGAGGATCTATATCTGGAGTTGTTAAACTTCACCAATGAGAATGTTTGTTCACAAATGTAGGTAGATCCAAAGATAACCAATATTCTTTGAGCATGCCTCCTTAAGTGTGGAAAGAGAGGAATAAAACTCTACCAGCAATACTGACTTAAAATGCTCTGCCAGTAGATTATCAGACTGCAGATCAGTGAGTTCAAGCTAGACATCACAGGGAGCATTATCCACACTATGAGTAAAGGGAGAAGAAATCATATGCATTTTAGTCTCAATTATTTTGAAGTCTTCAAATCTTCTTGAAATCTCCACACACTAAGCACACAGCTTTGCCTTTGATTTCAGCAAATAAATATTTAGAAGTCCATGCCTTGTTGAAAACTCTACATTCTGCGTCAATTTTTCTTTTTTTAATGTTAGTTGACAGATTTGAGGGCTAAGAGCTAATTTCTTGGAAGCTGTCCAACACATTCGCTGACGTGCATAAGCGCACTGATGATGTTAATAAAGGAAAACGATAGTGGCCTTCAAAATAAAAACCATGTAATTGTATTTTGTGCACCTATCACAAATTAATAGGTGTCGCTGTTACACCTTTACTATGAACTCACGCGGGCCGGTCAAGGGAAGTCAGTGGGCCAGATGTGGCCTGCGGGCAGTAAAATGCCCAGGTCTGCTCTACATGTGTGTATGAAAGTCAAAGTGTATGCTGCAGCCATTGCTGCAAATCATGTCTCTGTTCTTGGGGTTTCCACGGGTCTTGGAGGGAGTTGCAAGCTCCCTTTCAGCCACTTGGCAACTTGGAGGTATTGAACCCAACTTTCAGCCAATGGAGTCAGGCTCTGGGAAGTTTCTGACCAAAAAAAGTCTCTCTTCTTAGACTTGGTTTCCTTAAAAAGTGCAGGAGACCTGCAGGCCCTGTCAGTTGCCTCCTCCTGCCTGGAGTTTTCTTGAGAAAATATGCCAGACCTTCACTTCTACCCCAACTACACCTTCATTACACAGCCAGGATTCCCCTACTATATCAATGTCACATTTCTTAACTAAAGCAACAGAAGAAATCCTACAAGTTATTCTGTCCTGTAATCCTCTGACCTGCCCACTTGATCTAATCCCTTCCACAATGACCATCTCCAGACCATCTCATAGGACCCATCCTTCATTACTACAAATTTCAATGTTTCCATAACATCTGGTCTTTCTAAAAATCTTGAAGGTAATGTTTATAATGAACTGTCTCACTCAGAACTCTAACAGAACAAGATCCCAACCAATCTGTCTTCAAAGCAGCACATTTCACAGTCTGCCCTTTTGGCTGTCACTAAGAAACTACATACTGCTAGATCAGCCAAATTGTCATCTGTCCTCATCCTCTTCAACCCTTTAGCAGTACTGTATTTGACACAGTCAACCACAAGACTCTCTCGTCTAGCCTCAAGTGCCTTGAAATTTATGGAGCAGAACAGCAGTGGTTTGCTTCTTACCTGGAAGGTTGCTTATATTAGGTAACATGGAGGGGCTCGATATCTGCTTCACAGAGACTCTCCACTAATGTCCCACAAGACTCAATACTTAGTCCTCTTTTCTCCCTCTATAATCATTCTCTCATCAAAGTTATTATCACATGGGTTCTTTTTCAAGGGAACTTGATGCTGCGTCATGGCTGATGCTATGGGAACACTTTTATGTAGAAGTAATGTCTGAAGCTCTGTGTGAATTCATGCCGATTTATTAGCTTGGGTAGGTTATGTAATGAAGCAGAGTAATCTCATTCTGCATTCGATTGCTAGTATTTACAGCCAAGCGCTTGCACTTCATGGCTTGAGTCCCACGTCTGTCGAGGCAGCGCACCGGATTCGGTCATGGTTTCACAGCTTCATGAATCCCTTTTCGTCCTCTCAGTTGACTCCAATACCTCCATCTCGGCTCTGGGAGCTCACTTTGCAATTTCTCCCGACCTAGGTGAGGATATAATGCTATCTGCATCGGACTCTGAGGAGCTTGATGAGGGCAACAAGGAACAAACAACATTTGAATTATCACCGCATTCTGTGGTGTTTGAAAAGCTCCTGGAGGTGATCACGTGCTGTTGCTAAGCTTAGCTTAGTTTGGCATGATGAAAGGTTAGTGTTGTCTGCTATGAGCTTAACAATTGCTGACTAACTTCATGCCACCTTCCACCTCCATGCAGGGGTCTCCCATTTTTTTCCATACCTTCACACTGAGATGTCAAGGTTGTGGAATAATCCTTGTTATGCCTGACTGTTTTCCTCAGCCACTGCTGACTATTCAACCATTGTGGACTTTGATGAACAGAGGTATGTGGCGATGCCTAGGGTTGAAGAGAAGCATGCCGACTATCTCTTCCTCTCATTGGCTGCATGGAGAAAGTCTGCATTCTTATTGAGTTATCAGTCTTATAAAGCGTTGCGTTGCTGCACACAATGGCAGTTTTGCAGTTGTACCTGCTAAAGGAGCTCATCTGCAGGAAGGGGCTCATCAATGAGGTCTGAACTTCACCAGGCCACAGATTTAGCCCTCTGTGCCACAAAGCAGAAGGCCCATGTCATTTGCTCTTCCATGACTGCATTTAGTTTCCACAGAGAGTCAATCTCACAGAGATAAAAGAAAGGGACAAAACATTTTTTAGCAGTCCTGATGTCTCCTAAGGACCTGTTCTTACTTCATCGCAGTGGGGAGCTAGGACTAGGCTAGTACCCACTAGCTCCAGCCTAGCCTGCTGAGGAAAAGAAGGCTAGCATTGCAGCATGGGCGGACAATATTCATGTGGGCCACAAAGGAATCTTAAGGAGAGCTAGGGTTCCTAAGGATGCCCCTTTAGGGCCATTTCCACTGCTGCCTACCCTGCCACCTCTAGTGCTTTGGGGTTCAGCCATGACCACCTATGCTCCTGCTCCTTATTTGTTGTCACCTCCTGGGTTAGCCTCTGCCAGCTTGATGTTTCAGGGCACTATGTGAGATGAGAACAGTGAGAGGCTAACACCTCTCTCAGACCACTTGGCAGCATGGAAGCTTCTGATGGGTGCATTACAATGGGTTCTGTGGGAAAAGGCTACAGAATCCAGTTTGCCTCCCGTTCTCCTTCTTTTAGGGTGTGCTGCCCACTGTTGTTGGACAGACTGAACTCATTCCTCCATGAGAAACCCGAGAAAGGGGCTGTGGAGTGCATTCCCCTCCCAAGTGGAGCCAGCATGTCTTGGTTCCGAAGAAGGACGGAGGCTACACTCAATTTTAGACCTGTGTGCTCCGAATTGTATGCTGAAACATACAAGACCGGGATGTTAACACTCAAGGTCATTGTGTTGCAGGTCAGGTCCGATGACTGAGTTCTGGTCTGGCTCCTCCGTTCTCCCAACTGTGATTGTGAAGACTATTTTGAACTTTCACCTCTGGTTTAATTGGCATCGTCAGGATCTAGTTTACTGCCCTGTTAAAACAGTTCTAGAGTTCCTGCAGACACACCTCTTTGAGAGACATTACCCTCTACATTGATGTATATGCCTGTTCTCTAGCCACATCCCGTGCTTCCTTCAGGCAAATAGAAGGTGGAGTAATGTGATGTAGATACCCTTTCTTGGCCTTGTTGGCGTGTTCTGCTTCATCACATGACCTACCTGAGCCGATAAATCGGCGTGATTTCACACAGAGCTTCAGACACAACTTCCACATAGAAGTGTTCCCATAGCGTCTGTCATGACACATCGCCTCGTTCCCTGTTCCGAGTTACACGCGTAACCTTGTGTAGTTTTTATGACTACTATGCTGATGACTCTCAACTTATCTTCTCCTTCCATCTCTGCATGGTTGCAGGTATGACTTCTGCTTGGATATATCATCATGGATGACAGCTCATCAAATGAAACTCAAAACTGAACTGCAGTTCATCCAATCCATTCAGTGCTGACACTGCTCTCTGTCCTGGACTGTACAATAAACTACACACTATGCACAGTACACTACGGTTTGTACAGAACTCTTCAATACAATGAGTTTTGCACATGACCTCACTACATCTGTACATTTAAACCCTTTAAATCCATTAAATCTCTGTATTTAGTATTGTGTTTGCTATACTTTGTTAAATTGTGTAATATTTTGTTGTTATATTTTTTGTTATAATTTGTACCCTTAAATTCGGGTATTTTAGTTTTATATATATATATATATATATATATATATATATTCCTTATTATTTTGTCGATTATCTGTGTTTGTGGATACTGCTGGAAGATGTAAATTTCCCTTTGGGATGAATAAAGTATCTATCTATCTATCTATCTATCTATCTATCTATCTATCTATCTATCTATCTATCTATCTATCTATCTATCTATCTATCTATCTATCTATCTATCTATCTATCCATCTATCTATCTATCATCCCAGAAGATTCGTCCCAGGTCAGGAACTTGCAATGGCCCTGGACAACTTGCCTTGCTGCCATCTCCCCTGCTCAAAACCTTGGGGTGACCATAGATAATCAACTGTTGTTTTCATTGCACATGGCTAATTTGACACACAATGAATTGGCCATTTTTATCCACACAGGCCACTCAGGTACTCATTCAGTCTCTTGACATTTCGAGACTGTACTACTCTCTGTTGGCAGGTTTACCTTCGTGTGCAATTTAACATTTGCAAATGATCTGAATGCAGCTGCACAACTCATTTATAACCTTCCAAAGTTCTCCCATACTACCCTATTGTTGTACTCCCTCCCTCCATTTTGAGTAGCACCTCTGGGTCAGCGCACATCTTGGATTAGCACTTTTGGGTCTGTGATCTTATGTCCTGAAATTCAACATGTGACACTTCCTGAAATATTCTTATGGACATCATGTTATTACATGATGTAATGATGATTGTTTGCTAGAATGATTATGGAATAAGTTCTGATTTATATTATTTTGGCAATTAATTAACTAATGAATTAATTAACTTTTAAAGCAAGTTTGCAATTTGGAAAGGCAGAGCATATCTCACCACCCAGATGAGCAGCCTGAGGTGAAATAGAGACCTTAGAAATAGAGATGGCCTTAGTAGGGAAATACAGCTCCATTAACTGCACGCACTGCCTGTACTACCCCATGCCAGCCTGGTCACCCACTAAGAAAACATGTGCAGGTGGATTTCCTGGGTAAGATGGTCAATGAGTTGCAAGTGAGGAGAAACCATATACAGGCTAAATTGCCTACCCAGCAGGAAGTCCCATACACATTCAAGCATCCTATCTGTTTTGTTCCACCTAACTTCTGCAAACAGTCTCACTGCATACTGAGTATGGTACTTACATCCACAAGCTGGTATCCACATCAGACATTTGAACCTGTTGGGGCTGCTCACCTATCTCACCCTTATGACAGCTATGAGCTGGAGAGACCTATTTGTCAAATACTTCTCGAGAGAAGTATTTGACACCTATATGCAGATATCTAAGTATTGGACACCTATATGCAGGATTCCACCTTGCATCCTGGTTAAAAAGAGAGCACTTACCGTGGTCCTACGCCAAGCATTCCAGACTTGTCACAGGGGACCTCAGTGAGTTCACCTGGCTCAAAATTTCTCTAGAGAACATTTTAATTTCTGATGCTACTGAGCTCCTTTGCTATCAAATACTGATGGATCATCTAAACTTATCTTCCCCCATACTTCCCCAATATTTTTTTCTTCTTCTGTTCTGGTGAGCATTGCTCTGCATCTGTTCCTATGGGGGACATCACCCCGTTTCCTGGTTTTCGTGGAGGCCGCTGCCTCACTTCATGCCTGCGGAGGATGCTGTTACCCTGATCTGCTTCTTCTGTCTTTCTGGTGATTGGCAGCTTCACTCCGCTTCTGTCTCTGTGGGGGACACTGCTCTGCTTTTCCTGGTTTCCGTGGAGGATGCCACTTCGCTGCTGTACTAGTGGAGGATGTTGCAGGCCTGGTTTTTCTTCTCTTTTAGCCTTCTGTGGACCTCGCTTCTCCTGTTTCCCTCCCCGGTTCCCCGACACCAGCAGCACTCATGCAGCCCCACATAAGGACACTGCCACCACCATATTTCACTGTAGGCACAATGCATTTTTCTTTGTATTCCTCACCTTTGCAACGCCATACAATTTTGAGGACATCAGTTCCAAAAACATTTACCTTGGTCTCATCACTCCAGAGTATAGAGTCCCGATAGTCTTCATCTTTGACAGCATGGGCCCTGGCAAACTCTAGGTGGGTTTTTTTGTGCCTAGGCTTTAGGAGAGGCTTCTTTCATGGATGGCACCCATGCATGCCATTCCTCTGCAGTGTATGCCGTATTGTGTCACAGGAAACAGTCAACCCAGTTTGGCTTTCTACTTCTTTAGATAACTGCAGTGAACTTGCATGCCAATTTTCTTCAACCATTCCCAGCAGAAGACACTCCTGTCAAGGTGTTAACTTCCATGGATGACCTGGAGGTCTCTGTGAGATGGTTGTAGTTCCATCTTCCATGCTGATCTTCTTGTAGCCTTCACCTTTCTTGTGTAAAGAAATTATTTTCTTTCTCAGGTCTTGTGACATTTCTATTCCATGTGGTGCAATTGCTGACAGCATGAAATGGGAAGGGGTTTTCTTTAAGTAACACCCTTTATAGTCAACTGTCTGCTGGACACCTGTGTAATGAATAATTAGACTCACCTGTGGTTGAATTCTTGTTAAATTAGACATTTGTAGTCTAAAATTTAGCTTTGCTCCAGAGACTTTCAGTGGGGTGTACTCATTTTTGCATCACCCTAATTTGAGTAAAACTGAAAAATGTGTAATCTAAGTTATATTATTAACCTTACTTAAATGTTATAATTTAAACAGATGTTATATAAAACTTAGTTTTGTCAACATTTTGGAGATTGTTTTTGTGTTCATTGAGATACTGCTTAAAATCTTACTTTTCAAAGGGGATGTACTCATTTACACTGAGCAGCAGAAAGTTACAGCAGAAAAAACCTTTCCAAACCATCAGACAATGTAAACAAACTTAAACATAATGAGCAAAGTTAAAATAAGTAGCCTTTATTTGTCACATATACATTACTGCACAGTGAAATGTTTTCTTTACATACCCTAGGGTCAACACGAGGAGGTTGGGGGTTTGGTTGTGGGCATTGCTCAAGTGCCCAATGTTAGCAGCTTGGCAGTGGCTTGAACCCTGATCTTCCAAGCAACTTCCCAGAGCCTTAACTGATTGAGCTACCAGCACCCCCTCATGGAGGGGAATTGAGGTTATAATTTCCTTATACATGTGGCATATGCAAAAATAGCACATTTATATATTATTAAATTATTTGTAAACATTTTATTAATCTGGGTATAGGTATAAGGTATAAGCATGTTTTACACATGGTGTTATTTCACTGATACTTTTAAAGGTAGACAGTATTTTATATCAGTAAAACTAACAAGATTATTTATGATTTATTGATGTTTTTGAAACTACATTTATGCACTTTAAGTGAATTTACAACTGTGTGTACAAATATTATGTTTAAATCTACGTATGTACAAATAAATTGTTCATCACAAAGTGCAATCATGTGCAAGATGCTTTGTTTAGTATTTTAATGAATTTACATTACGATTTGCATAAATCCTTCTCTGTGTAGCTCAAGGTTAGGTAATAACATCGTAATTTTGGATATTTGTCATTTTCATGTAGCACTTTTTTTTCTAGTAGGTAGTGCTACTTGAAAGCTTGATTGCAAATGTCATTATAGAGTCTGTGAATGCTTGTGAACATTATACCCTACAGCTACATTATACACCTACACCATTCTGTCAGTAAACAGAATGATCTGATTTTGTGTGAATCAGGCACAGCAGTCATTGGTGTTTTTGAACACTGTGTACCTTGTCAGCAGTTTCTTTCCATTGATAAATAAGTTAGAAAGATTAAATGCAACTGTCTTGTTATATTATTCTCTTGTATATTGCATCCATACATTTGCATGCTATTTTAGCACACTAACCTAACATCAATGTGTCATTGTTTTCTGTACTCTATTCTGTTCTATTCTGTACTCTGACACTATTCTCTATTCTCTGAAAGCATGGCACAAAAGCTTACTTGATCTTGATCTTGATCTTGAACTAGTATTAAGCCAACCAAAAGCTGTATATTTAGTTTGTTAATAAAATGTATTCAAATATTTTGAATCTTTTTGTTTATATTACTCAAATGACCAGTTACGCATGTAAGCAGATAATATCCAAAAGCATACATCCCTGGCCACTGCTGCATTTCTGAGGAAGGACAGGGTGAAAGTGATTCAGTTGCCAAACATGTCACCCAATCTGAACCCAACTGAAACCTGTGGGAAGTTCTGAAAAGACAGGTTCTTCATCCAGCATCCAGGTTCTGAAAGAGCCCACTCTCCACAAATGGAGAACAACAGACGTGGCAGTATTTCACCAACTTGTTCACTCTATGAACAGAAGAGTTAGTGCTATTCTGGAAACTCAAGGAGGTCATACAAAATATTGCAGTGGAATTTGAGGTGTACTCATTTAAAAGAATGCATTTTTTTCCTATCCTGAAGGTGTTGATGACCAACAGTTTATGTTATTAATAAAACAAATAAAACAATAAATGTCAATAAATTTAAATAATGTTAAAATGTTTTCCCAAAATTGTTAGGGTGTTCACTGAGAATTAGATAAAAATCATAATTTTTAAAGGGCATACCGATTTATACTTAGTATTAAATATATACATATATATTTGTGTCATTGCATGTGTGAAATGCACACACATGCACACAATCAACTACTGTATAAAGATCTGTCTACAGAATATTAAGTGTTTCATCAACTCAGTTATTTATATAAACATTACCTCAAGTATTCCAGGTATTCTAGGAAGCAGGTAAGGCAATAAAACAAGTTCACAATCCTGTATTGCAAAAATGCAGTGGCTCTGTAATATTCAACATAAATTCTACAAACAAGTACATTTTTCACCCCTTATTTCCATACTGACATTTCCATACTGATGATTCTCAGAAACAAAAATTTTTGACTTTGTGTACATCAGCAGACATGTCTTATCACAAGTGAAATTCCTAATCAACCTCTATGAATGTTTTTTGTTATTGTAAACTGTTTGTGTTTGTAGATGGTTAAGAATAATTTACATAAGAGTATTAGTATTTAAGGGCTCAGTCTCCAAGTAAACATTTTTAGAAACTCCGATGCTGGCAGTGAAGAGACACAGAGCAACTACAACAGTGGACTCTGAATAAAAACAGGTATGCTTCAATGTTTAATGATGGTCTTTAAAATTTGTGTAGCTTTTCTGATTATGGTGTGATATAGCACATACTGTATGTAGGTATGTAAGTATACCATCATTTTCTAAAATCTGAAATAACTATGTTCCTAATGACATGTCCACAATAGATAGTATTTTATCATAGTTTAAACTAGTTGAAGGCGGTCATCCTAACAAGTGAATTTTAAACGAATTTTTGCTAACTGAAAAATGATTTATTAACTGAAACTAAATTTTTCTGCTGAAGGGCATTTAATGGTGTTCCTTTTGTAAAATGTTATAAGCAGATACAGTAAAATGGACAAAATAAACAAAGGTTTAAACTGATCACATAAGATGTGATTTTTTTTTCTTACTCTCTAGCTACCAGTCCATTATGAAGGCATATCTCTTTCTCCTAACTTTCATTGGTGAGTTTGTATTTATAAACCTTTTACCTAAAAAAAAATTTCACTTAAATGTCGGCTTGCTCAGGCTACTAGTAATTTTATAACTAATAGTAAAATAACTGATAGGTAAAGATTTGTTTTGATGGATCCCAAAATATATAGATCTGATAGTACAATGAAAGGTTTTAGATTAATCATGCCAGAACTGTTTCCAATTTGAAATTACAACATATAAAATTTAAGTAAAAAACAATCAGATTTTTGGGGGGAGAATATATATATATATATATATATATATATATATATATATATATATATATATATATATATATATATATATATATATATATATATATATATATATATACATACAAGGGTGTGTAGACCTTTCATTGTTTCATTTTATTTCATTATTTCTTTATATACTTCTTTATATTCTTTATAAACTTAACGCCAGCAAAACTGAGCTGCTGTAAATCCCTTGAAATTTAGATTCCAACTTCTGACAGTGTATGTAGCCTCAAGTTAGTTCTGTACAATTAATTATCCAAAAAAATACCTTAAAAAATAAAAATAAAAACCTTAAAAATACCTTGCCTCTGCACACCACCCCACATTTGTAAATGCATAACTTTTCAACCTTGTCAACTTCTCCCATACCACACTGCCTTCCAATATCTGCAAGCAACTGTTTGAAACGCTGTATGAAACGCTGTTTGAAACGCTCTGACCCCAACCTCCAAGGATGGGATATGCAAAGAAAAGAATTTCACTGTGCTGTAATGTATGTGTGACAAATAAAGGCAAATTATTATTATTAAATACTTCTTTACCAAGTTCTTGAATGAACATATCTATTAAAAAAATATCAATTTCAACTGTTATATTTTATGTTGTATTAACCTCATCCATTAGCGTTAGCATGATGGCATTTTTATTCTCTGACCTATTGTCAAGCCCCCTCTACCACCCAGAGAGCACAGCTATCATGGACACTGGGTCAGAAACTGTGTTGACATTGTTAGGATTTGAACTTCCAGTGATAGGGCAAATGATTTTTTTTGGCCAGCCACTGGAACTCAAACCAGCCACTGATGTTGTTTGTGCTGGAAAATGTGATAACTATGTGAATCACTAAATAAATGATTTTCTACAGGCATTGTTCCAGCCACACTATCTCTTCTGCGACCTGTTGGTCACAAGTATTATGTGATCAAGACTAAAGTGACATGGCCAGTAGCTCAGAATTACTGCAGGGAAACATATGCTGACATGGCGACAGTTGAAAGTGCCCTTGACTGGTTAAGACTAAGGGAAGAAGTGGCAAGAGAAGGTCTGACAGACATTGCCTGGGTTGGTTTGTACAATGATATTGACACCTGGCGCTGGAGCATTAATAATGTCCCACTGAAACATGGTTATGTACTTTGGGGCAGTGCACAGCCTGATAATACTGGCGGGCATCAAGCATGTGGTGTAACTGGACCACTTGGATACTGGTGGGATTACTCCTGTGGAAACCTGTATCCATTCATATGCTACAATGGTGAGTTACTCTACCAGTTTATTTTTTGCTTGGTTTATATTTGCTCTCTGGTTTATCAGACTATAAATAAAAGACTCATATTGAGGGCTTGTCTGTATAACTTTTATTTTAGGCAAATTTATGTTGAAAGAGTACCTAGCACATAGGAGAGAAATAGGATAAATTGTCAGGTGGCTAAGTTGTTACATTAAAAATAATAAAACTAATAATAATTAAACAATTTCAAGGATTAAGTTTTGTAACTGTACTTTTTCATGTTGTTGTGCTAATAATATCAAGGCAAAATGTTTTGTATCTTTATTATGTATATTTTGATAGGAAATGTTTTTTAAATCACATAATGTATATAACTGGACCTTAAACAAGTTCTCTGAAAGCAAGAGCATTACATGCATCTTCCTGGGCAAATATTACACAAAAGTACAAAATATGTTTTCTTGATTATATATCACTTCATACAACTAGTAAAAGTGGAAACCTTATTTCTGAGAGGATATTTCTACTATACTAATCATACTCATTGCTATTTCACAGCTATTAACAGTTATGCTGCCAGATATGTTGGTGTCACTTCTAAATTGGACTGGAATGGAGCTCTGGCTTACTGTAGAAAGTTTCACACAGATTTGGCTTTTGCACTAACTATGACAGATAACAACGCAATGCAGAGCATAGCATTCAATCAGGGTATGTCTTGGATTGGTGCATTCAGAGACACATGGAAGTGGTCAGATGGAGAAAACACGTCGAACATTCTATGGTTTTCTGGACAGCCTGATAATTACTATGGCAATGAAAACTGTGCTGTGCTTGATAAAGGAATGTATCAGGACACATTATGTACTGGGCTCAACTATTTCATCTGTCATATCAGTGAGTTGTTTCTTTCATGTGTTTCTAAAAATCAGAATGCACTTTTTAATAAGAAGTGTGCAAATGAAATGATACAGTCTATTTGCTCTCTACTTGCTAATTATCTAATTTCATAAATACAGTAAGGGAATTAAAAACTTCAGCCCAGTTTGGAAAACATTGTATAAAATGAAACAAAAATTTAAAAATGACTTGTGGCAAAGAGAGGTGATTTTTTCACTTAGGACTCTATCTTAACATGTTTATTTCTGTGTCTGTAGCTCATCCAGTGAGGGAAAGGCAAATCTTGAGACTCCAAGTTAAGTCTGACTTAAGCATATTTGATTCTGATGTGCAGTCTGCCATCTTAGAGCTGGTGAGTCACACAAAATTACTAAAATCTGGCGTGTTACAAGTGTGAGTGTGTGTGGTTGTCTGTCTATATGTGGCCCTGCGATGGACTGGTGACCTGTCAATGGAATTTAATGGACCAAGTACACTAAATCAATATTAAGCTCTTGTGCTGAATCTGTATGTTATTTTGTGCATTTATGCTGGTACTAATTGATTGGCTGATTGGATATTTTCCAGAATGAGCAGGTGTACCGTTGTTCGTAATAAAGTGGGCAGTGATATGTGTATGACAGGTTAAGATGATTGCTGCAAGTCAAAGAGTAAAATGAGGATTCATTGCAGGTGGGAACTAAAGTTGGGTGCAGGGAACTGAAGAAATGTTGACCTGCACATGACAAACTGGTCGGAACAATTAATCGCTTGGGTTTGGCATCATACCCAAGATGCAGAGAATTGAGAAAATGTTACTTCTTAATTGTTGAATAGTAGATCAGTTATTAATGCTCACATCAGAATGAAAGCATGTATATTGGGTTAAAATATTATTAATATAGATTGCAAAACCATCTTAAACATCCTGTTCTTGTCTGTAGGTCAAGCAGAAGCTCACTGAAAATGGCATGATGGAGAACACCACAGTGACCTGGAGAGTGAAGTCAAATGGAGAAATATTTCACAAGAAAAAAACAGACCTCTAGACACTACCTGGGTTTAAGCTCTGTTATATATAGAAGCAGAGAATGTATTTCATTACTAAAATATCTCTTGATAATAATATATAGTTTATCTCTTGTTGATTATATATATATATATATGTATGTGTGTGTGTGTGTGTTATATTTAACATTTAGTTAAAAGACTTCCCTATTTTCAGAATTAATCAAAATGAGGACAAATAAACAATGCAACTCATAATCTCTGAAGCCTCACATGTCGTCTTTCATTCCAGCACTGACCAGTTTATAATACATTTCAAGTTTAAACTTTGAACCTTCAGCTTCCTGCAAGGTTAACTGAATTTGCAATGAAAACATTTGGGTTTATTCAGAAGTCTCATGAGTTGGCTATTAATCAGACAGGAGTAGTTCTGCCCCAGCTGGAGGGGTTTATTTTCAACTAGAATAATCAGCAATCAAAATTAGCAATCTGAAATGAAAAACCTAGCAAGAATGAGTGATTATTCACAATTATTATACATATTGGAATGCTTCTAAAGATTATCACTCAGACAGGAATACACATATATTACCTTCCATATCATTTGACAATTTATAGTATTGAATATCTGCAATATCTCCCACTATTTGCACCATATCTGGGTAGGTACAGCTATACCAAAAGTGAGTGAGTGAAAACCTGAGGCTTATATAACAGCGTGCACAGGTGCCGTGCATCAGCCCTAATTGCCTGTGCTGGGCTGAGCACTATAAAGAGGCACGCCAGTAACCGCGGATTTGCCTAAGCAGGCACTCGCGACGTTACAGTATATGGATGTTTCAAGCACTCTCTCTGGACATGACAATAATCTTGAAACCTAAAACTTGAAAACCTGGCACACTAGGGCATCAGAGGGCATCAGACATGCACTCATTGACATTAAGAGGTAATGTACAGTAGTCAATCTAACAAACAATAGTCCTATACTGATAATGCCACTGACATAAGGGGATTTGTGGTGTCAACTTTAAAGATTAATTTATTAGGAACACCTCTATCTGCATACCTTTCATCCATCCATCCATCCACTGTCTATACCCGCTTTATTCCTAACCAGGGTCACGGGGGTCTACTGGAGCCTATCCCAGTGCACATTGGGCGAAAGGCAGTGGTACACTCTGGACAGGTTGCCAGTCCATTGCAGGGCCACACATATAGACAGACAACCACACACACTCACACTCACTCCTATGGGCAATTTAGAATTACCAGTCAACCTAATGTAAATGTTTTTGGACTGTGGGAGGAAACCAAAGTTCCCGGAGTAAACCCATGCAGGCACAGGGAGAACATGCAAACTACACACAGAAAGGCCCGTGCCTGTTCGAACCCAGGACAGTGCTAACCACTAAGCCACTGTGCTGCTCCCATACCTTTCATACAATACTCTATTTAGTTATAAAAATTATAAGATGTGTTTAATAATACAGTACAATTCCCATTTGTTTGAAATCAAAATATCACCCATTGCTTGTGTCAATCATTATACAGTAATGTTTTGCTTATTTTCATAAAGGGTGATGAGCTGCCTACATTTTTCACAACTTAAATGCCAGCTTGTATAGTGTTAACTGTCTCAGTATCAGTACTTGCCATGTTTGTGGAGAAAAAGAGCAACAGTAGAACAAGCATAAGCCTGTGGGCTCACAATGCCCTCTTCAGCAATGCAGAGGTACTGGCTGTCTCACCTCATGCTTTTTCAATGAAGTTTTATGTCAGATCATCATATTCAATACAGCATAATTGGTACAAAAATAAATTAAAATAAACAGAATGAAAGGGGAAAAAATGAACACAAAATACCTGAAATAGAGTAACAAAACACTTAAACATAAAAGCGAGGCAAGTAAAGTGAAAGCATCAGCAAAAACAAGCATTAGCACTGAAGCATTAGCACCGAACCATTAGCATCAAAGCATTAGCCCTGAAGCAGTAGCACCGAACCAGTAGAGCTGAAGCAAAACAGAGGCATAACAGCAGTGCTGAAGCTGCAAACCAGGTTGTAAGTAATGCAAAGCCAAGGGCAAGAGGAAAGGCATGCTCACAGGCTGATTAATTACCTAAAATAGGAACAGACATTTAAACTACAGCACATACCTTCATGGCAGGCACCAAGACAATAGGTTTCACCTACCAAACAATGCAGACCACATCATCTATCTGGCAGCCAGTCCTTTAACAGATCAATAAATAGGGAAAAACATCATATTGTTATGGGGGGATCTTCGGTATGTTAGGAAGGGGGAAATACCGGGTCAGCCCTGTCCTCTACGAGGATGCTGAGGGGAGAGCGGACTGGTGCCTGGGGCAGATAGGGAAAGTGTGCGACTGAAGCAATGTATAGTAGAATTGTTGGGTGTATCAGTTATGAAGGATGGGAGAATAATATAATGGGATAATGAGGGTTTTAATAGAGTGCAGATGAAAAGTAGAGTGGAGTGCTTGGAAGGCACGTCCAGAGCGAGGTTTGAACCGAGGAGGTTGCGATCTCCAGACATGTGCCAAAAGCGCTACCGCTTCACTAAGCTAAGCCAGAAGAGTCTCTTGGGGAAATGCGCAAGAGAGGATCAGGAAGCTGCACCGCTACGCTGCTGAGCCTCTCGTGCGCCGCCCACTTTCGAGATTACCTCTCGGGGCGCTGAGCGCTCCGATACGAGTTACCGTATTCTGAGCTAGTGAAAACTTTGTTAAATTGCTTTTCGAAATATTACCTCTCAGAGCACCTAGCGCTCTGATACAAATACTGAGAAGAGAATAAGGGATGCCTTTAGTAATCCTAGACCTCTAGATATTACCTCTCGCCGCACTATGCGCTTCGATACAGCATACCAGCCTAATTCTAGCACAGACTATGTCCGCACGCGGAGTGAAGGAATTCTGTGGTTTAAGTAGCAACGCATGCAGGTGCCACGTGCTAATTGCGGGCACGTGAGCTGGCGGCTATAAGAGAGCGTGCTGGTGGCCACGGGTTTGCCTGAGAAGGCACTGGCGATGTTACAGTACCCCCCCGTCTAGGAACGGCCCCTGACGTTCCCAAGTTTGCCGCCTGGTCCCTTCGAAAGGCCCTAATCAACTCCGGGTCCAGGATGTGCCGGGCCGGGACCCACGACCGTTCCTCTGGGCCATAGCCCTCCCAGTCGACCAAATACTGGACGCCCCTCCCACGGTGTCTGGAGTCCAGAATCCGTCGCACTGTAAAAGCCGGAGCCCCATCGATGAGACACGGCGGGGGTGGGGCCTGGTCATTAGGAGGTGCTAAGGGGCTGCAAAGGACTGGTTTCAGCCTTGAGACGTGGAATGTGGGGTTGATTCTCAAGGAGCGGGGGAGTTGCAGGCGGTATGCGACTGGATTTATCCGCTGCAAAACCTTAAAGGGCCCAATATAACGAGGTGCCAATTTCTTGGACTCCACTCACAAGGGGAGGTCTTTGGACGCCAACCAAACTCTCTGACCCGGGCGGAAGATGGGGGCCGTACGCCTCTTATGGTTAGCTGCACGGGCGCTCCTCTGAGCAGCTGTCTGGAGGGCTATTTTTGCCCTCTGCCAGACCCTGCGGCAGTGGGCCACCATTTGCTCCGCTGCTGGGACCCCTAGGTCCCTCTCCTGCTCAGCGAATATGGGGGGGGTACCTGAACTGGCACTCGAAAGGCGACATGCCCAGAGCAGAGTGCCAAAGGGTGTTGTGGGCATACTCGACCCAGATCAGGTGTCTGACCCATGTTGCCGGATTGGAGGTAGCCAGACACCGGAGAGAGCGAACCAAGTCCTGGGTCCACTCAGGGTGGAAACCTGATGAAAGACTGGCGGAAGCACCGATGAGGCGGCAAAAGGCCTTCCAAAAACGGCTAGCAAACTGGGGACCCCGATCCAATACCAAGTCTAAAGGGAAGCCGTGTGTTCGAACGACATGCTGAAGGAGGAGTTCTGCCGTCTCCTTAGCTGAAGGAAGTTTAGGCAGAGGGATAAATTTGCCTGCCTTAGAGAACCGATCCACCACCACTAGTATTACACTCATTCCCTGGGAACATGGCAGGCCAGTGATGAAGTCTAAGGAGAGGTGTGACCAGGGGCGAGCTGGAATGGGTAGGGGGCGAAGCAGGCCCTGTGGACGAGTCTGGGGTTCCTTGCTTCGAGCACATGTCTGGCAGGCAGCCACGAAGGCCTGAACGTCTCGATCCATGGAGGGCCACCAGAATCTGTGGCGCAAAAACTCTAAGGTTCTCACAATGCCTGGGTGCCCAGCGAAAGGTGAGGCGTGGCCCCAGGCAAGAACCTGTGGTCGGACCGGGGTCGCGACGTAGAGTCTATCAGGTGGGCCGCCCCCCGGATCAGGCTCCTGTCGGAGTGCCTGGCGAACCACCTCCTCCAAACCCCAACGTAGAGGTGCCACAATCCGAGACGGTGGAATTATGGGTTGGGGTTTTGGGTTCTCTGCTGGGGCATCCCACTGGTGGGAGAGAGCATCCGGTTTGGTGTTCTTCGAGCCGGGTTTGAATGAGAGGGTAAAATCAAACCGGGTAAAGAATAGGGACCACCTGGCCTGCCGTGGGTTCAGGCTCTTGGTCTGTTGGATGTAGGTCAGGTTCTTGTGGTCTGTCTGAATGAGGAACGGGTGCTTGGCCCCCTCCAGCCAATGCCTCCACTCCTCCAAAGCCAGCTTGACAGCTAAGAGCTCGTGATCCCCTACATCATAGTTCCTCTCTGGTGCCGTCAGTCTGTGAGAGAAATATGCACAGGGGTGCAATTCTTTCTTAGGACCAGACCTTTGGGAGAGGACAGCCCCTACTCCTAAGTCTGAAGCGTCAACCTCCACTATGAATTGGACCTCTGGGTCCGGCATGCGCAGCACTGGGGCTGAGATCAATCTCTCTTTCAAGGCCTCGAAGGCCTCTTGTGCCTGGACGGACCATGTGAACCTGCCTTGAGACTTCCTGGTCAGGGCAGACAGCGGGCTGGCTAAGGAGCTAAAATTGTGCACAAAGCGCCGAAACAAATTAGCGAAGCCCGAGAAGCGTTGTACCGCACGGACTGAGGAAGGCTGAGGCCACTCTTTGACAGCCCTGATCTTAGTTGGGTCCATGCTGAGACCGTCCCGAGAGACGACGAAGCCCAAGAAAGAGATGGTGCTCACGTGAAACTGCGATTTTTCAAGCTTCACGTAGAGGCCGTTCTGGAGAAGAAGCTGCAAGACCCGACGGACATGTACAATGTGTTCCTTTAACAAATTGCTAAAGATTAGAATATCGTCCAGGTAAACAAACGCATAGTGGTTCAAAGTCTCCCTGAGGACCTCATTAATGAGCCGTTGGAAGACTGCCGGGGCATTCATTAGGCCAAAGGGCATCACCAGGTATTCGTAATGCCCTGAAGGCGTGATGAAGGCAGTCTTCCACTCATCCCCTGCCCTGATGCGAATCAGGTTGTACGCACTGCGGAGGTCAAGTTTGGAAAAAAACCTGGCCTGTCGCAGGTGGTCAAAAGCCGAGTTCATCAGGGGAAGAGGGTGGCGGTCCTTTACGGTGAGCGCATTCAAGCCGCGGTAATCAATGCAGGGACGCAGGCTCCCATCCTTCTTTTTAACAAAGAAGAAGCCCGCTCCCGCTGGTGACGTGGAGGGGCGGATGTGTCCCAGGGATAAGGCCTCTCGGATATATTGGTCCATGGCCTTATGCTCTGGTGGGGAAAGGGAGAATAATCTGCCCCTGGGGGGAACTGCACCTGGAAGCAAGTTGATGGCACAGAGGAGGCAGTGCCTGGGCCCTTTGTTTAGAAAAGACCTCTTGGAGATCCCAGTAATCCTCCGGGACTGCCACTAGATCCACCGGCCCCAGTAGGGGAGGTGTAGAGGTGTATAATTCTTTGAGGCAGCTCTGGGGGCACTGGGATCCCCAAACAGAGACTGACTGTGTGACCCAGTCTATGCGAGGATTATGCTGCTGCAACCAGGGGAACCCCAGGATTAGATGTAGCTCAGGAGCCTTAGTCACATACAATGACAGACGCTCCGTGTGGCGCCCAATGCGTAGGAGAAGTGGAGCTGTCTGTGTGGTTATGGGACCTGCGGCCAAGGGACGCCCATCCAGGCCATGAACCGGTAGGGGTTGTGCTAGCGGTTCCAGCTGGACCCCCACTCTCTGGGCTAAGCCCTCGTCAATGCCTCGTCAATTACCTGCCGCTCCCGAGTAAACAAAAGCCCGGAGGTTTACCTGTCTATCATCCCCCAGGAGGAGTATGGCCTCTAAGAAAAGGCCGGACTCGTGAGGGGCCACACCTAGGGCCAACCCAGGCCCCTCTACCTGGGAGGGCCCGTGCCTTTTAACATCTTGACCGGTTGGGCCCCCCTGGTGGCAGGCCTAAAGGTCTGCGACAGGGGCCGCTCTAGATGAGATGAGACGCCTTGTTGTGTTAAACCCGTAGCCCCTAATTGCATGGGTTCTGAGGAAGTCTCATGGGACCCGGAATACTCGGAAGATGCTCGAGCATGGACGCCCTGACTCTGGGACTGCCTGCTTGCCTGCCGTTCAATTCTGCGTTCACGGAAGCGATTATCCAGGCAGATAGCGAGATGATGCAGGGCTTCCAGGTCATGAGGAGGATCACGAGGTACCAACTCGTCCTTTAACTTCTCAGAAAGGCCCTGAACATAGGCCTCCCGGAGGGCCAGATCGTTCCAGCCTGAGCCGGCCGCCAGGGTTCGAAACTCAACAGTATAACTAGCCACTGAGCGGACACCCTGGCGCATGCGGAGGAGGATGAGGTTAGGCCCCTCGCCCCAGATGGGTGGTCAAAAGTGCTCCTTAAGGCCGCTATAAATGAGTCGGCCATGGGGAGATCTGCTAGGCGGTTCTGCCAAACGGCCGTAGCCCAGGCCAGTGCCTTGCCTGTGAGAAGGGAGATCATATATGCGATTTTGGCTTTCTCAGAAGGGAATTGGGAGGGCTGCATCTCAAAGGCCAGTGAGCATTGCATAATGAACGAATTGCAGGCCCCAGGTTGCCCCGCATAGGGCTGTGGCGGAGGTAATTGAGTTTCAGAAACCACGGGAGTGGCAGGGTTCAGATGGCTGGCCTGCTGTGCTTCCGCCGGAGGGTTGTCTGCCACAGAAGCCCCTTGGGGCTGCAGGAAGGCCTGGATCTGCCCTATTTGTTCTGAGATCTGCTGCACTTCAGTGAATAATGAAGCCAGGGCCTGCTCATGTTTGCCCAGAGCTGTGGCCTGCCCAGCCACAACCTGCCCTATCCTCTCCAGACTAGCCGGCTGACGGTCTGGTGCGGACATACTGTTACGGGGGGATCTTCGGTATGTTAGGAAGGGGGAAGTACCAGGTCAGCCCCGTCCTCTATGAGGATGCTGAGGGGAGAGCGGACTGGTGCCCGGGGCAGATAGGGAAAGTGTGCGACTGAAGCAATGTATAGTAGAATTGTTGGGTGTATCAGTTATGAAGGATGGGAGAATAATATAATGGGATAATGAGGGTTTTAATAGAGTGCAGATGAAAAGTAGAGTGGAGTGCTTGGTGTATGGAAGGCACGTCCAGAGCGAGGTTTGAACCAAGGAGGTTGCGATCTCTAGACATGTGCCAAAAGTGCTACCGCTTCACCAAGCGAAGCCAGAAGAGTCACTTGGGGAAATGCGCAAGAGAGGATCAGGAAGCTGCACCGCTACACTGCTGTGCCTTTAGTAATCCTAGACCTCTAGATATTACCTCTCGCCGCGCTATGCGCTTCGATACAGCATACCAGCCTAATTCTAGCACAGACTATGTCCGCACGCTGAGTGAAGGAATTCTGTGGTTTAAGTAGCAACGCATGCAGGTGCCACGGGTTGCGCTAATTGCGGGCATGTGAGCTGGCGGCTATAAGAGAGCGTGCTGGTGGCTGTGGGTTTGCCTGAGAAGGCACTGGCGACGTTACACATATCATACACCTAATAACCTGCATGCTATATTGAAACAAAAATAAGTGGGGAATAAGAAATCTGCATACTGTGCAGGCAGCAGCAGTTGTCTATGGGGGTACTAGTTAATAAAATATGCAGTAGGGATGAATAAAATGGCAGCCAAAGAGATGCTTGTCCAACTTCCAAAGGAAATTAATATTACCTAGGAGAAGATAAAATGTCTACATGTGCTAACGACCAAGAATGCGAAATGCCAAATATGTACCTCTTGCGCAAGGCAAGACTTATGGAAATGCAACCTGGAAATGAATTGATGCAACACCCAGCTGTTCAACACCTTTTTATATCCTCCCTAACTAGGGCCCAATAATGAGTAATGGGGGCATGACCAGAAATGATGCACTTCAACCACGAAACTCAATTTCAAGGTAAAAAAATAGCAGTTACAGAATTAGGCAATTAATGACTAGAAGGTGAAGCACCCACCATAAGAGGAAGATGATACGGATTAGAATGGTACCCAGCTATTACTTGCCCTATGCATCACAATGAATTTTCACCCCCTTCAGGCTCCTCCAATGAAACAGAAACCGACACCGGTACTGGGTGAACTTCTACCTGGTACTCATCTACAGAATTACCTGGTTCAATAAAAACTGGGTCAGGAAGCACGTCTGATGACGGAAAACTAGTTGGCAGAGGCACAACTGAGGTTTCAGACACAGCACCACTCGACCTCCCACACGTATCACACCCACCAGCTCTACTTCCTCCTTCTTTTCTTGCGAGGATACCCCAGACAGCTCCACAAGTCCCTCCACAGGTGCAACTTCAGAAGAATCTCTCCAGACACAGCTCTTAAGCAACGAGCGATGCACTGTCTTCACCTTACTCCAGTCATCCACCGGAGCAATTGAGTAAACCACGACCCCCTTTGGAGGCACCCATACAACCTGATAAACTAAAAGGCTCTAAAGGTCCTGAATCTCATGACGACCCCTGCTACCATAGTCCCAAAGGTACACCAACTGGCCTTCTATCAGAGGCATATCCTGAGCCTGCATATCATGGTTTGCATTCCATCTATCTACCATGATCTTTAACCATCCTTGTGCACCTACAAATGGCACTTGTAAACTGCTCTGGTGCTCCTGTATGGATTCATGCACCCTACCAACAATAGGCTCTTGTACTCTACCCAACAAGAAGTCCACAGGCAACTGTGGTTCCTGACCAAACATTTAAAAATGTGGTGACTCGCTAGTGGAAATAATGGGGAATCAATAAATTCCAACTCCACACGTTTCTTAGGTTTGATCTTAGTACCAGAGAACTCTGCTACCAGCCTATTTAAAGGGGCTGCAATTTTAGCAAAACCCTCTACAAAGAGCCAGTAGCAGCTTGCAAAGCCCATGAAAGAGCGCAACTCAGTGGCCTTAGGTGGATGATGCCATTGCGACACCACCTAAACTTTACTCAGGTCAGTTGCCACACCCTCAGCCAAGATCACATGGCCCAAGTACCTTACCTGCAACTGCAAAAAAGGCACACTTTTTGAACTTGGTCTTAAGACCCTCTATCTCTAATCAGCTTAAATCAACTTCCAACCATTCCAAGTACTGATCAACAGAAGAAAAAAAGACAATGATATCATCTAAATACAGAATGAGTGATTGGCACTGCTGATCTCCAAACAGGCATTCCATTAGCCTCTGAAATGTACTAGTGTCATTGCAGAGCTCAAACAGCATCTGATTCCATTCAAATAAACCGAATGGGGTGCAGAATGCAGTCTTGTATTTATCCTCCTCAGTGATGGGAACATGATTGTAGCCACTGGACAAATCCAAAGTGGAAAACCAATATTCGCCAGTCAACATATCCAACAACTCCTCAATATGATGCAATGGAAATGCATCCTTTCTAGTTTTGGAATTTAACTGACTAGTCCACACACATGCCCAGACTACTGTACTTCTTTTTAACCTGCACAATTGGAGAGGCATATGGGCTACAACTTTCCCGAATTACCTGAGTCTCCTATACCTGGTAAATGTGTGCCCTCACCACCTCATATTCCAATGGAGGTATGCGCTGATAATGCTGTCAAACTGGAGCGTCATCAAGGAAAGGGATATCATGTGAAAGCAGATTGGTACACCCCAAATCACCCTCAAAAGTGGAAAAGACCAATTGATACTTTAAAAGGAGGGTCCTGACCTTACCATGCTCATCACTTGATAAACAGGACAAATCTAAAGCCTCTATTTGCATGGGGGAAATATCCACCTGAGAATGATTAAACAAGCAATCCCTGACCAGGGCCTAACCTCAGAAATGCCTAGGGGCAAACTAACAACATGCACACTTGACAATGTGCCTATTACTCAATGAGGAAATAGGAGAGCATCAGTAGTCCCTACACTGATGACAGGTACATAAACTGTACCCCCAATCACTTTAACAAGAGCTGGAGAAATCAACAGCCCCACAGGGAGTCCAACCTCTGAAGGCTACAAAAGTCCAACCCCACTAGAAAAAGAATCAGAACATGTAGCCACTACAAATTTCATCACACCACCACGAATGCGGGCTGCTCAAGGACCAAGCACCTTAATCTTTCCCATACCCTCACTGGGTGACTGAACACTTGCCCAGTGACAGTACTGCAAAGCTTGAAAAACCAATTTGGGAACACCGGACACTGATGAAAAATGAAAAAGGGAGCCCATATTGTCTAAGAAGCTCCTGGTAGCATCAGCCCAACACACAAGAGGCTCGAGCACAGACACCACCAGAAGGATCCCGTACCACTAACACATCACATTTTGGAACCATTCTACCACAAAGTTCTACATCCAATTCCACATAACCTATGTAAGGAATAGACAACCCATTGGCAGCCCTAAGCTGAAGCCAATAACAAGACCTAAGGCAGTCCTGGCCCCACGGCTCGAAGTATTCCCGAAAACTACTTTCAGTAATCATAGATACCATGGAACCTGTATCAATCAAGCAGGATGCAGGCACACCACTCATCACCACAACCAAATGTGGGCATGATGACATTAGATTTAACACAGTGCCAAAACTGTCTAACTTGTCTGAGCCACCATTTTCCCCAACCGCATTATGGCTCAACAATTCAGTGGGAATTAGTTTTCTGACAATGAACCTGGGTGAGACTGTCTATTATCCACCACCACCCTGGTATCTGTTTGAGGTTGTGAGGGAGAACGCTCCCCATCACACTCCCTAGTGAAATGACCAGGTTTTTGACACCTTCTACATATAACTGAACTGCTGCGAAGGCAGCGAGCATGCCGAGACTGAACAGAATGCGGCAATGGAACAGAATGGCTATGACCCCTCGCTCCCCCAGGGGTGCCCTTACATTCCCACCTAATAGCTTCACTACGAACATCCATTAATGTGGTAGCGGGTTGGCGGCGGACAAACTGCTTCAACTCGCCACAAAGGGCGCTGTAAAAAACATGCTCAACAAATTCATTGCGTAACAGCACTTCAGCATTTGGCATCGCATCCGAGCCCCTTAGAGCAAGGGAGAACTCCAACAATGTCTCCCCCTTTTGCCTCCTTCTAGAAAAAAAAGCCTCCTGCAATGCTTTATATGACTGGGAGCACCCATATACATCTTTTAAAGCAGAAAGTTTAGCAGGCTCTTCATGCTCTTCTACAGACCAATATTTTATCTCTTCCCATGCTTCTCCCTCTAAATGGTAAAACAAAAAGAAGGATTGGTCTGCTACCAACAGATGACAGGCCTGCATGAAAGTCTGTACTTCTTCGGCCCACTTATTAACCCCTATACCAGATCATGCATTAAATTTCATGTCCCTCGGTATAAAAACAAATTGCTCTGTCAAAGAAGGGCTAGCACCAACTGGCTGAGACGGGACTACAGATGGACCAGGTAAATTAGAATCATTACTTGGACCAGGTGAACCAACCTGTGCTCCCTCCTGTCTTAATTTTAAATTATTGGCTCTTAATTGGGCTACAAGCTCAAACACCAAGAAGACTTACCATAAGTTTGATGAATTTCACTGTAGAGGGAAACTTACCAAAAAGGATTCCAAGCCCACTAACTAACACTGCTGTTTTGCCCCTATCAACAAGAAATAAAAAAGGAAAAGAAAAAAACACAACCACAAAAGAAAACAAGATATCCATGTCTCAGGTCGAGAGTTAAGAGATCCTGCCAACTACACCACAATGTGGGTGGTGATTTCGGAGAGAGAGAGAGAGTGAGATACCAAAATTGCCTTCTAATAAACAGTATAATCAGTATAAAAAGAAATTAAAATATACAGAAAGAAAGGGGTAAAAATTAGCACAAAATAGCTAAAACAGAGAAACAAAACACTTAAACATAAAAGAGAGGCAAGTAAAGCCAAAGCATAAGCAAAAATAAGCATTAGTGCAAGGCAGTAGCGCCGAAACAATAGCGCCAAAGCAAAACAGAAGCAAAACAGCAGTGCCTAAGCTTCAAGCCAGGCTGTAAGCGGTTCAAAGCCAAGGGCACGAGGAAAGGCATGCTCACACAATACACACTATCCCTAGATTCTTCCCAGTGAAGCACCACCTTTCTCATCAAGCCAGGTCTCTGCTACAAGGAGAGGTCCAGCTGCATTAACTGTAGCCAACAAAGCTTAGAGAACGGTATACACTGATTTGTGTGTGGCGACTCAGGACATCAAGCAGTTGTCTGTTTAAAAAAAAGCCAAGCAGCAGGGAAAGAAGTCAGTCTCTGTTGAGGAACAACCAGTGTCCATTTTACAGATAAACCTTTATTCATCCCACAGTGGGGAAATTTCCACGTTACAGCAGCAACAAAAGAAGAAAATGTGCAAATTTGAAGCAGAAAGATAAAGATACACTATATTGCCAAAAGTATTCGCTCACCTGCCTTGACTCGCATATGAACTTAAGTGACATCCCATTCCTAATCCATAGGGTTCAATATGACGTCGGTCCACCCTTTGCAGCTATAACAGCTTCAACTCTTCTGGGAAGGCTGTCCACAAGGTTTAGGAGTGTGTTTATGGGAATTTTTGACCATTCTTCCAGAAGCTCATTTGTGAGGTCACACACTGATGTTGGACGAGAAGGCCTGGCTCTCAGTCTCCGCTCTAACTCATCCCAAAGGTGTTCTATCGGGTTGAGGTCAGGACTCTGTGCAGGCCAGTCAAGTTCATCCACACCAGACTCTGTCATCCATGTCTTTATGGACCTTGCTTTGTGCACTGGTGCACAGTCATGTTGGAAGAGGAAGGGGCCAGCTCCAAACTGTTCCCACAAAGCTGGGAGCATGGAATTGTCCAAAATGTCTTGGTATGCTGAAGCATTCAGAGTTCCTTTCACTGGAACTAAGGGGCCAAGCCCAGCTCCTGAAAAACAACCCCACACCATAATCCCCCCTCCACCAAACTTTACACTTGGCACAATGCAGTCAGACAAGTACCGTTCTCCTGGCAACCGCCAAACCCAGACTCGTCCATCAGATTGCCAGATGGAGAAGCGCAATTCGTCACTCCAGAGAACGCGTCTCCACTGCTCTAGAGTCCAGTGGCGGCGTGCTTTACACCACGCTTTGCATTGCACTTGGTGATGTATGGCTTGGATGCAGCTGCTCGGCCATGGAAACCCATTCCATGAAGCTCTCTGCTACTGTTCTTGAGCTAATCTGAAGGCCACATGAAGTTTGGAGGTCTGTAGCGATTGACTCTGCAGAAAGTTGGTGACCTCTTCGCACTATGTGCCTCAGCATCCGCTGACCCCGCTCCGTCAGTTTACGTGGCCTACCACTTCGTGGCTGAGTTGCTGTCGTTCCCAAACACTTCCACGTTCTTATAATACAGCTGACAGTTGACTATGGAATATTTAGGAGCGAGGAAATTTCACGACTGGATTTGTTGCACAGGTGGCATCCTATCACAGTTCCACGCTGGAATTCACTGAGCTCCTGAGAGTGACCCATTCTTTCACAAATGTTTGTAAAAACAGTCTGCATGCCTAGGTGCTTGATTTTATACACCTGTGGCCATGGAAGTGATTGGAACACCTGATTCTGATTATTTGGATGGGTGAGCGAATACTTTTGGCAATATAGTGTATCTATATAAATACAGAAGAAAAATAATAATTGAGATAATAATAATTTCAGAAACACAAACAATTGCACTTGGTTGTTGCACATCTTAAATTGTTAAATTGGTAAAAAAGATTTTGCTAGACTGCTTCATCACCTTTTATGCAGTGACAGTTCTATTCAATTCTGGTTCACAAGTAAGCATCATTGACAGAGCCTGGAAAGATACATTTATTCCCAATCACCCAGTAAGACCTTACAAGAACTTCTTGATCCAGGGGAAAGCTTTGATTTATGTGCTGCAAACAGACAGTTCATCCCATATGAAGGGCGGGTAGAGATAATCTCTACCATTCCATAGTGTCTCCTTCCATAGTGAGCCATAGTCATCATACATCTCTGTAAAGATCTTGGTGTGGGTGAGGAACAAATTGAAGCCATGGACAACCTTATTCAAATTCAACAAACCCATGTTTGATGCAGGGTATCACCTACCTTTGACCTGACCAATCCCCTTGTCTTATATGAACCAATGGAGGATATCACTGCTCTGGAACAGTGTTCTACTAGAGGTCTGTAAGAACAGGTGGCCATATGTCAGTGTGCCCATCTCCAACTACACTAAACATAAAATCATCCTGCCAAAGAGAACACAGTTAGGCTCCGTCCAACATCAAGTAAAAGTCTTTGAGATAGGCTAGTCTTTGAAGAGTATGGGCTGAAGAAGGATTCTGCTGCATTTGCCTGAGACAGCAATGATAGCGCTATCCCTTCCCTCCAGATGTCAATCAGCTCAAAGACAACATCCCTGATCAAATGGCTTATACATCAGTGCTGAAGCCCCTGTACAGGTAAGTAAAAAAGTATATACAGCTGCTAGTAGCATAAGAATGGATTGTAAAATCCCAGTCACCATATGCAGCATCTATATAAAATAAGCTAAAAATAAATTGCGCCTGTGTATCTACTTCTGGTTACTTAACAAGAAGATGGTGCTGGTTCAACATCCTCTCCCACCTATACAGGACTTGATTAATTTAAGGAGGCTCTTTTCTATCTTAAATCTAGGTAAACCTATCACCAGGGCTTTGTTGCTGAGGGATCAGTGCACCTGACTGCTTTCACAACCCATGGTGTTGAAATCAGTGGATCAGGATACCCTTTTGGTTGTCAAAGGCATCAGCAGCCTTCCAAAGGAACATGGAGGAAATGCTCGACATGTTTAGGGATGAGTGTTCTATTGTGTGCATGTGCAAGCATTCAGCAGCCTGTTTCAGTTGATCTCTTTTAATTTACCTTAATTTACCTATTATTTCTTCATCCTTTTTTTTTTTTCAACTTTTTGGTAACTAGTAATAAACTCTTCCCTCTCTAATTTAATAGTAAAAAAATAGAGATTTTTTTTACACCTTGATTGTAGTACACCCATGGTAAATTAAATTAATTGGAAATAATTTGGGAAGGCACCCACCTTCCTGTAGGAGGTCTCACAGCTGACAATGCATATCAGAGCAGAAACTTTGAAGCAGAGCTCAAAAACAGTTGTTGCAAGCACAGGTCTGGGGATGGTTACAAAATTTTTCTGCTGCTCTGAAGATACCGAAGAGCAGTTCTCAGATGGAGGACGTTTGGCGCAACCAGGACTAATGAAATGGGACAAAGTTCCAGAAGGACTACCATCACTGCAGCCCTCCACCAAACTGGGCTTTATGGTAGAGTGACTAGACGGAAGCCTCCCTCCAATGCAAAACACATAAAAGCCCTGGAGTTTGCAAAAAAGCACCTGAAGGACTCTCAGATTGTGAGGTACAAGATTCTCTGGTCTGATGAAACCAGAATTGGCCTCAATTCTACACATTATGCACATTATGTCTGCAGGAAGCTAGGCACTACTCATCCTGCCCAATACCATTCTACAGGATTCTGTTACAGGACTAGAGCAGGCTGCATGTGGAGGACACTTACACAACAACATGGGCAGTGGCAGGCTTAGAATAATTTGACTAAATCCCAGGCCACCTTCGCTGCTGTCACCGCCACCCTATTCATGTAATCCACCTGACTGATAATCTTGTAGGCTAACCCTATAAATTGAAGTAACAGGTAGACTACCAGATGAATTATAAATGAGTAAATAGACCTAAATGAACCCTTAAAAACTCACTAGGAATACACCATCTATAATACCACAGACAAATATATAATTGGCTTACACTTTTAAAAAAGGGATAATAAAAAATACACATATTCCAATGATCAAGTACAGTATATCAAAACTATCAGAAACACAAACTTAACAAAAGCTTGATTAATTGATTTTATCTATTGTAAGTTGCTTTGGATGAAAGCATCCGTCTATCAAATGATGATGTAAATGTAATTCTGACTGACCTGCTCCCCTACTGGTGAAAATCGCTGTGATTTTCTGTGTCTGTGGCCAAGGCTTTTCTCCTTTTTATACACTCCCTCTCTGCTCCTCCTTTTTGTTTATGCTCCATTTTTTGCACGATTGTTGAAGATATAATGTGTGTTTGACCTGAAGCGGCGCTGCACAGACCGATCTGTGTATGACATCAAAGTATTGTGAGAGCGATTCTAGAGCATATTCGTGCACACACTCTTACGTCACTCTCGCGGTACAACGCCGCTTCAAGTTGAACACACCTGTTGCCTGCCTCTGGAAATAGATTTGTAGATTGAGAGGTCTGTCAATTAATTCCCAGTGATTGACTGCATGTTGGCAGGCCAGAACAACTGTCAAGCCACCGGGAAATGTCACATTAAGTGCATCTCTTGAACTTGTCGGTGTTGATTTTTCCACCATGAGTCCAGTTGTGTTGGGTATGAGTACATCATGGTGATTGAAGATTTCCCCAAGCATACCCCACTAAAAACAAGGCTGGCAAAATAGCCTCTGACAAGATCTTTATTTTCATCATCCCTTGGCTTAGATACCTGGCAAAACACAAACAAACAAACTGTTCAGAGCCCTCAGACAGCTGTCTCCACTCCAGAACTCCCCCCTACCATCCAAAAAGCAACCCTGTGGAGAGATTCAACTGGACTTCACGCTCTGGGCCTTCACTGCTGCTCAACTTTACAAGCACTTTTCAGAATTTAATCTTCAGTGCGAAGTAATGTTCCATTTGTGACTCTACCAAGCCATTACTTTTGCCAGTGTTTTCTTATTCTGTGTCTGACCATTGTTTGTTGTATGTGTTTGATTTTTCCTTGCATTTTGGATTTGTTTGCCTGTTTGTATCTGTATTCTAGATCTTCTGCCTTGGGAAGTTTGTTACAGGTGACCTGCCTTTTAATAACATTGGTAAATTTTAATGATTTGTTTATATCTGTTACTGTATTTCCTATGTGAATGTGCAGCAGTGGGTGACCAGAATTCACATAACAATAAACAACGATCAACAGTAAAAACATTATTTTCTAAAAACTTCACTCTCTGTGTGACTTGTTAAGAGAGGTGCTTCAGCCTGTCAAATAATAAGAGGCTGAGAGGATGCAAATGCAGGTAAAGCAGCATTAATGATGAAAAAGCAGACGCATCCAAAATGTAAGTCGAAGTCAAAACAGGCACAGGTCAGGGGATCAGAATACAGTATAAAGAGAGCTAGGCAAAACACAGGCAAAGTCAAAACCTGTCAGGGTTGGGTGCATCTGGTGATAGTGCCCCATTGATGGCTTGAATGCATAAAGGCTGGGCCAGTGGCATTACCCAGTGCATAACACTGGGTAATGTGAATGTATACTGTGATATTGACAGTATCTGTATGGGAGCTGGTGAGCCCACTCATGGTTGCACTGGTCTTGGTACATTAAGGGCACTGCCTGACTCAGCAGGTACCTTTATACAAGGCAAGGATGACTCAGTGAAACAGCTTGGTGATCAATACTGAGAGAATATAATGCACAGCTTTTGTTATAGACATACTACTTTTGTTCCACTAGCTGTTTAATGTTGAGAGTAATACATGCTTTTTGGGGTAGTTCAATCAGTTCTGTTTTAGACAGCTGTGGTTGTAATGTAGTGGATATCATCAGTGATGATGGAAATGCTTTTTGTCTACGCTGTCACTAAAAATAGATCAGTTAGTGTTATTACAATTGTTCAATTTAATTTTTTTTCTCATTAATCTACACCCAGTACCCCATAATGACAAAGTTAATACAGAATTCTTGAAATGTCTTTAATGTATTAAATTGAAAAAAACTGAAATTTTTGGAAGGATTCTGTGACATTCTTCTTTGCAAATCCTCTTAAGCTTGGTCAGGTTCAATCTTAAGTAACAGCAGAAATGTTTTTGTAGCCTTCCCCAGATCTTTGCCTTGCAAAAATCATGTCTCTGTGCTTTGCAGGCAGTTCCTTTGATCTCATGACTTGGTTTTTGCTCTGATATGCATTGTCTGCTGTGAGGCCTCCTATAAAAAGGTAGGTGCCAGGTTCAATCAGTTTAATTTACCCCAAGTGGACTCCAATCAAGGTGTGGAAACATCTTAGCAATGATCAAGTGAAATGGGAGGCACCTGAGCTAAATTTCAGGTGTTGTTGAAAAGGGTCTGAATACTTAGGTGTATGTAATATTTCAGTTTTTCCTTTTTTATACATTTGTAAACATTTCTAGAATTTTGTTTTTAATTTGTTATTATGTGGTACTAAGTGTACAGTAGATTAATGACAAAAAATTCAAACGATTGTAGTATCAGGCTGCCACATAACAAAATTGAAAATAGTTAAGGGGGTCTGAATATTTTTCAGTCCAGTGTACATATCAATCTTGGTGCGTTGGTAGACATTAGTTTGATTAAAATACATTGGTTCAGAATTTCTCTTACTGAGCATTTAAGTGAAAGTTTAATAGTTAGTGTGTAGATGGTGCTACAAACTCTTTGTATGCAAGCATTTTTTCTGTGAGGCTGTAAAAAAAGCACCTGATCTCCACTCTAAATGTGGATATGATTCATTTACTGTGAGGCTTTTTCACAGTTGCTGGTGCAGGAGCATTGATGTCTGATGAAGTCTCTTAAGAACCAACATATTTCAGTGCATAACCTTTTTTCAGGACGAGAAGACTTAACCACTATTAATCATTTTAATAAAAAAATAATTACCACAAATAAACACCCAAGTCAATGTAGAAATGGCTAGAGGAACACAAAATCAATATCCACAATGACCATATACCAATGGTGGACTGTCAGGGCCAGCAAGGCCTTCTCTGCTGGCCTAAACAGCAGTGATCTAAATCACTGACTTGCATTTTAATATATTTAATATATTGTTCCATGAATGTGTATTAAACTATTCCCAATAGTCTATTCTTTACATTTCATAGCTTTTCTCTCGGTTGTGCTGCTTCCAGTAGTGTATATTTATGATAAGAGTATTTATCCAATCATATTTCAGCTAGTGGCTGACATCATGTGTTCCCAGAGTGAAAACCTGCCTCAAGGCTTTCAGAAATGAAAATGCAGGCGCCCGGAGCTTAAAATAAGTGGCAATGAAATTGTTACCTTAACCAATCAGATTTCGAGTTGGCATCACAGGGGCCATCTAGCAGGCATATGATTACATCTGCAATTTCCCATACTTTGATTGGATAATTGGAGTAGTCAGAGGCAGCGACTCACCCATATACATTGTTTCTATATTCGCTGTGTCTCATTTCGGATGCTGCGTCCTCCGGAGATTACGGTTGGCTGCATACAGCATCAAGAATGTCTTTTTTCAGAAAAGTAACCATAATAAAATTGACTGTTCCTTGTGAGGTGTGAAATACTATAGCCTAATTTCTTTTTTACTCTGTTATTTTCATAGAATAACAGAGTAAAACAGAGTAGAATTTTCATTTAAGGGAGGCTCAGCCCCAATGAGGGTATAATAGTAAAATAAATAAATAAATAAAATAAAATAAAATAAAGGTTTGACTAACAGGGTAGGATGGTAAACATATTGCAGCATTCCACTGTATTGCATAGATGTGTATAACATTTGAGTACTGAACAAGCCAAATACGAGTCTTCCTGATCACAAACACACACACACACACACACACTTACACTTGTCCTCTGATCCTTGATTTGTGATGCCACGGTCTGCGGACTGAGGAAAATGATGGTGGCATCATAATGAGGGTATAGAGGTGGATTACTTCAGGAAGGACACCAGTGAAGGCCTAGGTCTGAAATGCATGGCCCGCCACTGCCATATACATAAGTCTATGGATTTGAAAACCTGTGGTTTAAATGACATAGAACAGTCCATCCTAGTCTATTATGACTGACTCCACTCAGGAACACAGCTAAATCAATCTGAGAAAAAAAAGACCTTGAACAGCTTTCCATGTGCTCTGCATTTCGTGTTTGCATGCTTTTGTTTAAAAACAAACAAAGAGAGAGAGAGAGAGAGAGAGAGAGAGAGAAAGACAGAGACAGAGACAGAGACAGAGACAGAGACCAACAAATAGATTGCAGACAAAAACAGTGGCATCCATAAACCATGATGCGCATAAACCATGAGCAAGGTCTCAGTTAGTTTTTGTTAGCATGTTATGCATTTCCATTAAGATTTGCATTGTTCCATCCCTAGTTCCATGTTTTTCATTCAGTAAAATTACACTCTGATTGTAAACACCAATGCTGAGGAGGTGGGTGCTAGTGAATATTATACAATACAGCCATATTTTTCGAAAATTGCCAGGTGCATCTGAGCAACTTTGACTTTGGCTTGACATCTGGGTCAGCTTATCTCAAAAAATTATTCAATTCCATCATTAACGTGGTCATGGGTGCTCAAGGCTCTTTGGTGTGTGCTGATAGTAAAGACTAGATGGTCTGGTCTGTTGCCACAGAAAAGCTTCTATTACACAAATTTTGTATAACACAGTGTATCATGGTTTGCTGCATATAAGGCTGTGTAGCTGCAGACCAGTCAGAGTGACCATTCTGACCCCTGACCCAGCAAATACGGCACATCAGAAGTGGACAATGGTCTGCTGGGACACCTTGGGTCCTGCATTCATGTGGATGTTACTTTGACACAAACCACTTTCTTAAACATTGTTGCAGATCAAGTACACTTCTTCATGGTAACAGTATGTTCTATTGGCACAGGCCTTTTTGAACAGGATAATGCTCCCTGCCACATTGCAAAATTTGTTGAGAAATGGTTTGAAGAACCTGACAAAGGGTTTTAGGTGTTCACCTGGCCTCCAAATTCCCCAGATCTAAATCCGATCTGTGGGATGTGCTGGACAGACATGCTCGATCCATGGAGACCCCACCTCAGAACTTTTAGGACTTGCTACTAACATCACCATGCCAGATACCAAAGCACATCAATTTTCCTGCCTACATTTGACATTAAGAGCTGATGCTCAAAAAAACAAAATCTTGCTTCTGGGTCCATAAGCAGACTTGCATCTCACTGAAAGTGAAAATGTAAATCATTGTTTGGATGTAGTTTTTTGTTGTTATAAACTCCTTGTAGATACCTGAGATTTACATAAGAGTATTAGTCTTTAAGGGCTGTCTCCAAGTAATCTTTTTAGAAACTTAGATGCTGGCAGGGAAGAAACACAGAGCTACTACAATAGTGGACTTTAAACGACTGGATTACAGGTATGATTGTTTCATGATGGTCTGTAATATTTGCATAGCTTTTCTGATTATGGTGCCATGTCTCCATTTTCTTTCATCAATTTTATATAGATGTTGAAATGCTTCTTGAAAACATGCTTATCAGCATGTTGGTATATTATAATTTTCCAAAATCTGAAATAATTATGTTCCATATTTCATGCTTTTTTCCATTTTTAGTTTAAACAGACTATTTAAAGGCAATTGGGTTTTAAACAATATTCCACTAACTAAAACTGGAAAAACAAATAACAAACTGAAAAACTGACTATGTGGTGTTTAATGTTGTTCTTTTTTTTTTTTTTTAAAGTGATAAGCAGATACAGTAAACAGAACAAATATAATAAAGTTTTTGTAATGAAGCACGCGAGACTCGTGTAGTAGAATCCATTCGGAGATCTTTATTCACAAAATCGGCAGGCAAATGACGGTATCGATATGGGATAGCAAAAGGGTCAAAAACCGGAAAGCAAACACACTGTAAACCGAAACCAAAACACAAAACCGAACTCGTAGTCAATAAGCAAGGCAAGATCTACATCAATATGTAGATCTGACAGTACAGAGGATATAAACAGTCTACACACCTTTGTTAAAATGTCAGTTTTTTTTATTAAACTAAAATTAATTATGCCACCTTTTCTACCCTCAATGTACACTCAATGTGAAATTACAACATATAAAATGTAAAATAAAATAAAGTAACCTTATCAATAACCTAGTTGCATAAGTGCGACTACTTCTAAACTACTGCTTTATTGAAGCACATTTTGATTTTATTAAACTACTCAGTCTTTTGGGGTATGGGTCTCTCAGCATGGCACATCTTGACCTGAAAGTATTTTCCAAATCTTTCTCAGAAAAACATTTTAGATCCATCAAATTGTAATCTCCAGTCTGTGTACAGCCCACTTTAGGTCACCCACAGATTTTTTGTTTTATTTAGGTCTGAGTGCTGGCTAGTTCATTATTTTGGTTAAGCCATTCCTTTGCTGATTTGGATGTATGCTTCAGGTCATTGCCATTTAGCATGAAAGTTGGAATTCATTTTCATGTTCAGCTTACTAGCAGACATCTGAAGGTTTTGCACTGAAGGCAATGTATTTTTAGCTCTACATTATTTCCTTCACCCTGCCAAAAGCCCAGGTTGTTCTGGCTAAAGAAAAGCATCCCAAAACCATAATATTTCCACCACCATGCTGCACTGTTGGTATGGTATTCTTTAGGTAACCTGCTTTTTTGGAATTATGGAATTATTATTCATTTGTTAATCAACCACATCAGGCCACAAGACATTTTTTCACAAGGTTTAGGGTGATTTAGTTTAGCTTGGATTTTTTTTTTTGTGAGGAAGGTCTTCCACCCTACACCCTAGAGTTTCATGCCACCGCTATGCCGAAGACCCTTAACTCATCCTCTCCTTTACATCCTCAGACACTTGTATTTCCACACACTTAACATGTCTTAACATGTCTAGCAGTCATCTCATTATTGATGGCAGCTAACTAGCTAAAAAAATCCCAACAAGACTGAGCTGCGTTAGCTACCTGGAGATCCAGCTGCATTTCAAGATCTTATGATTTCTCTGCACAATATTTCGATCCCACATACTGTTAGTGTATGTACCCTCAGGATAGTTCTGGACAACTAATTATCCGCATTGTGTTACATTGCTAGCCTGACTTGGTCAAGCAGATTTGTCATTTACAAAATCATGAGGATCCCGTCTTCCACTAAACAAAGGCCACAAAGGCTTGTTCATTCCTCTGTAATCTTGAGATTCTACTACAGCAACTACAACTCAACACCACCCCACATTTGTAAATGCATAACTTTTCAACACTGTCAACTTTCTCCATACCATACATAGGAAAGGAAGCATGTTGTGAAATTGGACCACTTGGAGTGTGGTGGGATTTCCCCTGTGAAAACCTGTTTCCATTTATATGCTACAATGGTAAGGTTTTTTTTTTTTTGCTTGGTTTCTATTTGCTGTCTGGTTTATCAGACTATAAATAAAAGACTGTTCATACCAATCCATTAATACCGATATTAAAGATTTGTTTTTGTCTTTTTAAGGTTAGGCAAATTTATGTAAACAGGATATTTAACATATAGGAGAGAAATTCAAATACACTACTCACAAAAAAGTTTCGGGTGAAATTTCAGGATGCACCTAAAATGCACTATAACCTTTACAGGTGAACTTAATTTGACCTTCTCTACACTTTTGAATGCACATGTGCAACTGTTCAGTGTTTCAGTACTTTTTACATAACTTGCTGTTCTCTAACAAGGTGCTTAACGGCAAAATTCACAACTGGTGTTTGATCCATGAATCGAACAATACATTTTCTGGTTCAATTTGAATTGGTATTTAAACAGTCCTCTTCATCATGCTGTTCACATTTTGACATCATGAGACCAAGACGACACCTAACAATTGATCAACAGTACCTCGCCATTGTGAGGCATCAAACAGTATGTTCTCAGAGGGAAGTGGCCACTGAGCTTAGAGTGTCACAGAGTGTCATCAGCAGGTTGCGACAGAGATACAGAGAGACTGGAAGAGTCACAGAAAGGCATAGAAGTGGACGTCCTTTGGCCACATCCCACGTTGATGACCGCTTCATTGTGAACAGTACCCTGTGGAACCGGATGATGAATGCAACTCAATTTTTACATTTAAGGGAGGTGAGAGGCACCCAAGTGTCACGTCAGACCATTCGAAACCGTTTACATCAGCGTGACCTGTGTGCTAGACGACCTGCAAGGGTACCTGACCACACCACCAGGCACAGGCGTCGGGCCAGGGAGCATTTACACTGGTCGAGGGACCAGTGGGCCTCAGTGCTGTTCTCTGATGAAAGTCGATTCACGTTGAGCAGAAATGATGTTGGAGACATCAGGGAGAGCGCTATGCATCAGCCACTGTTGTGGTGGTGTGTCAGGAACAGCTGGACAGTTCCCTGCTAGGCCCAGAGAGGGCGCTGGCAGGTGAACCTTGGAAGCCTGCTTCTTTGTGTGTCTTTTGTTATGCCCTTCCCATTGTTCTAATCCTGATTGTGTCACCTGTATCCCATTAGCCCTAATGTCTACCCCTATAAATAGGGATCCTTGTGTTTGTGTCCTTGTCCATAATTGTTACCTGTACCGTGGTTTCTGTTTGGGTTTTGTTAAGTTCTATGTCCAAGTTAAGATCTAGGTTTTGTTTAGTTAACCACGCCATGTCTTGTGTTACGTTTGTTTCCCTATGTCGTGTCTTAAATGTAATAAAAGCAGTGCTTCACTGAATCCTGCACATGGGTCTCATTCCACCGTGTGCTGGTGTGTGCACACACACCACAGGCGTCTGGGTTCGAGCCCCGCATAGGGCGGGGGTCCCGGACGTTACAGAATCATGGACTGTCTTTGAGACCCAGCGGGATTCCCAGCTAGTTCCTGTATCCAGCAAGGATTTGCAGTCTGCTGGCTAGAGCCCTGGACAACCGGTGGAGGGCATCCGGCGGATCCTTTTCCCCGTTTCCCCCGGGAGGTGTCCCCATCTTCACTACGGTCGAGGACGTCGCTCCCTCAGGGAATTTATAAGGAGGACGTCACTCGACTTCAGGCCATGGGGGGGCACCCCCTTTTTATCGGTCCCACTGGAGGTGGGCTCCCACCACTTTCCAGCCGGGGACGCCGCTCTGCGATGGAGTTTCCGTGGAGGACGTCGCTCGGCACCACGGGTGGAAGACGCTTCCCTCCCGTCTCTTGCCATGGCCGGATGTCAACTTACCCCTGGGACCTGGGGCATCGCCGTAGACTGCATTTATGAACTACATCAGGCCTTGCATCTCCCCTCTATGAACTACATCTTCCGCCTACTCCTGAGGCGTCCCCTAGGCGGAGGTTGGGTGCTTCGGGAGCTGCGCCTTAGAGGAGGGGGTTATGTCAGGAACAGCTGGACAGTTCCCTGCTAGGCCCAGAGAGGGTGCTGGCAGGTAAACCTTGGAAGCCTGCTTCTTTGTGTGTCTTTTGTTACACCCTTCCCATTGTTCTAATCCTGATTGTGTCACCTGTAACCCATTAGCCCTAATGTCTACCCCTATAAATAGGGATCCTTGTGTTTGTGTCCTTGTCCATGATTGTTACCTGTACCGTGGTTTCTGTTTGGGTTTTGTTAAGTTCTATGTCCAAGTTAAGATCTAGGTTTTGTTTTCGTTTTGTTTTGTTAACCACGCCATGTCTTGTGTTACGTTTGTTTCCCTATGTCGTGTCTTAAATGTAATAAAAGCAGTGCTTCGCTGAATCCTGTGCATGGGTCTCATTCCACCGTGTGCTGGTGTGTGCACACACACCACGGGTGTCTGGGTTCGAGCCCTGCATAGGGCGGGGGTCCCGGACGTTACATGGTGTTACAGTCTGGGCAGGTGTGTCTACTCAATACAGAACTGCCCTACTTCTTGTGAATGGTACAGTGACAAGCCAATACTACCTGAATAACATCATTAATCCAGTCATTGTGCCCCTGCATGAACAATACAGGCCTAATTTCATCTTCATGGATGACAATGCTCCAGCTCATCGAGGTTTCATCATTAGGGAACGGCTGCTGGAGGCTGGGGTACCTCAAATGGAGTGGCCTACACTTTCTCCAGACCTGAATCCCATAGAAAACCCATGGGATCAGCTGAGTCGCCGAGTAGAGGCTCGTAACCCTGCACCCCAGAACCTCAATGACCTGAGGGCCGCCCTTCAAGAAGAGTGGAATGCCATGCCTCAGCAGACAATAAGTCGAGTCGTGAACAGCATGAGACATCGTTGTCAAGCTGTAATTGATGGTCAAGAGCACATGACAAATTATTGAGACATTGACATTTTTTGTTGTGGTATACCCACCACTGTTGTTGGCTTTTGTTTCAATAAATTGTTTGAGATGAGGAAATCACCATTGCATGCTTCTACTTAAATGCCCTACTTTCATGATATATCACTGTAGCATGAACTTTTTACATTTTCCATAAATTTCACCCAAAATCCAAATATCCTTAACTTTTTGTGAGTAGTGTTTGTAGTAGAGGTAACTTTTAAAAGTACAAAACAAAAATCACAAATTTTATATAATAAAACATTGTTAGGTAAGACATGTCATCTCATTTTTTCACATAAGAGGTAATTTTAAAACAGTCAAATAGAGACAAATTTATTTCAGCTTTTATTCACTATCACTAAGAATTCTATTAGTTTAAATGTTTACATACAACAAGGTGACTTTCAGCAAGAAAGTTTAAAACTTGGTCATAAATGGGTTTTCCAACAGGACAATGAAACTATGCTTCAACATTGGAACAAAATAGTTTAAAGACAATAAAGAGAAAATACTGCATTGGCCATCACAAAACCCTGACCTGATTTCTATAGAAAATTTGTGAACTAACATGAAAAAGTATTTTGAGAAACTTAGAAAAAGGCTTCCCTAACAATTTGGTTCTTGACTTTATCTAAGTGGATATTTATCTTCTTGAAGTATCTAAAAGGCAATCTAAATACCAAATACTATGGAGAATATTTTAAAAAATATATTGAAATAATTGGAAACTCACAGTGCGTAATGGGGAGTAAAACAGGTTGGGAATAAGTTGTATGAAACACAGCACTAAATATTACTTATATTACATTAATTATGTAATAACTTGTTTTACATAGTGTTTTAAGTAGTGTTTTAGAAAGACTGGTTAAAAATATATAAGCACCTCATAATTAATATCCAGTGAACACTTGGTTGAAGAGAATAACAGCCTCTTCCTGTTGGACCACTTTTTCATAGAATACATTTCAAATTTATGCTCATGTTGTACTGGAACTATCAGGGAAACATGTTTTGTACCTTTATTATGTACATTTTAATAGGAGATATTTTAAAGTAACAATGTAGATAACTTGTCCTTAAGCAAGTTCTCTAAAAGCAATTTAAAGGAACAGTACATACATTTTTCTGGGTAAAAGTTGCATAAAGGTACAAAAAATGTTGCCTTGATTATATTACTTCATACAACAAGTAAAAGTGGAAGCCTTATTTCCGTGAGGATATTTCTACTATACTAATCATACTCATTGTTATTCCACAGCTAATAACAGTTATGCTAACAGATATGTCGATGTCAGTTCTAAATCGAACTGGAAAGGAGCTCAGGCTTACTGCAGAAAGTTTCACACAGATTTGGCTTTTGCAATAACTGCAACAGATAACAGTGTCTTCCCTGTTCTAATAAATAATAAGAATTAAGACAAATAAACAATGTAACTCATCGTTTTTGATGCCTTACTTGTCATCTTTCATTTCAGCAGTTGACTAGTTTATAGTGTTTCCATCATGCTATTTCAAGCAGTGGTGTCACCTTGGAGATCACTTTATAAGGATCACCTCTATACGTGCTCAGGCCAACAGGTCTAGAGCTTAGACTCTATAGAGTTTACACAGCATAGTGCAAAAACCAACACACACACACACATACATACACACACACACACAAATGTAGATGGAAAAACATCCCAGAACACACAACATGGTTAATAATTGAGGCAGATGTGCTATACCAGCAGAATAGCACATCAGGGTCCACTTCTGTCAGCCAAGTGCAGGAATCTGAGTCTACAAGTAAGGACAGGCTCTCTAAAACTAGACAGTTGAAAATGGGAAAAATGTCACATTATCCAATCAGCTGCCCAGTTTCAGTCAGCCTCCAATCTTTAAAGGCATTTCAGGAAGAGGCTCAGTGATGATAACTTTGAACTTTATGAATTTTCAGATTATTTATTACTTTCAAGTGCTGTAAAATCCCAGCTTGTATAGTTTTAACTCTGTGTTCTGTTCATATGACAGCAGACCTCCAGCATGTCTTTAACCTGTTGGCACACAGTGTAGCTGTGTGGTTTGGTGGTGAGGTACTCCAGCACAGCCTGAGCCCCAGCTTTTACAACTCAGTTTAATATCAGGACACTAGCCAAAGAAAAACAGTATTGAGAAATGCACATGTAAATGTCCTGTGATACACACCTGAGTACAAAACATGAAATAAATTGTGCTATAATGTACATTAGCAATAATAATAACTAACTAAACTTCAGTTACTGACCTGGGTTTAGAGAGCAGATTCTTTTTTGAAGCGCCAGAAGGTCTGGAAGATACTGCCGAGGGTCATGATCCATCACCACTAAGTCCAAACAGTCCTCATCCAGGTGAGATGCTAAGCTAGAAATGGCTTCAGCTGAGGAGCAGGGTACCACCTGGAACTAAGGTAGATAAACACACGTTAATTGTAATGGTTTTGATCTAGATAATGAAGTTCCATGCGATGGTTTGGCCACAGAAAATAATGTACAAAATGTTTAACATAATGTTAAAGCAAATACAGTAATTTATTAATATATAGTTATGAGATTACATGGGAGAGCTAACATATAAATTTCATCAACATAATTAAGGTTGAACAATGCATTAGATCACAAGGTGTTATCAATGCCATAACAAGAATAACAGGTAAACTACTCACATGCACTTAAAGATGAAAAAGCGGCAATAAGAATTTCAAATAATTCAAAATAATCCATTTTATGGCATTTTGTGTGTGTGTGTGTGTGTTTAAAATTATTTTGTAGATATAAAAGCCTGAGTTGTTCGACTACCAGTGGGCCTGTGATTGGGTTGTCTGACACACTCCTCTGTGCACAATAGCACATACAGGTGGGCAGTTATCGCTGAGAAAGCTCATCTGCAAGTGCAGTGCAGGTCTACAGCACAACCACAGGGACAAAGTGGGGGTGTCAACTCTTGAGGCCAAAAAAAAACAAACAAACCCACAAACAAATACACACCACAGTGTCTATGCATGCATGAAATGAAAGATAGAGTTCATGTGGAATGCGTTTGACATCATTTGTTTGCTAATGAATGTTTTTCATTTAGCAGCACTTGAGTCTTCCCTATTTGAATTTTCTTGCTAGAAAAATGGCACTAATGTGGTGTTTAATGTGGTGTTTGTGTGTGTGTGAGACTTATCAGCAAGTGTACATCAAGCTTCCAAAATACAGACTGAGCTGATCAGGCTGGTAGACCATCTTTGCCAGCTAAAAAAATATAATTTTCAGCTTTCAATCAGGGCATGATAGAGATTTTGAAATTTCTTTGTTGTTGTGTTACTATCTTCAAAATAATTTGTCTATGGTGCACACTTTATGGCTAAAAAAGTATGTGGATGCCTATCTCTCACACTCAAAGACAATTCTTCCCACAAAATTGGAAGCACAAAATTTCATAACATTGAAATCTGTAAGTATTAACATTTCCCATCATTGCCACTAAGTAGGCCCAAACCTCTCCCAACAAGACAATGACCCTGTGCCTAAAATGAGCTCCAGGAAGCCAAGGATATGTTGGAAGACCACTAGTGGCCTGCACAAAAGCTCAACCCTGCTGAACACCTTTGGGATGAACTGGAAAACCGACTAATTGTTAGGCCTCCTTACCCAACAGAAGTGCCTGACCAAACTAATGCTTTTGAAGCTGAACAACCACAGATCCTCCCAGCCACATCTCTAATTTAGTGTAAAGCCTTCCCAGATGATTAGACATTATTTAAAGTGTAAAGGGGGACTAAATCTGGAATGGGATATTCAACAAGCACATAGGAATATAATAGTGAGGTGTCCACATACTTTTAGCCATATGTGTATCATTAGTAGTTATAATTTAGAAGCTTTTCTTTTTACCCACACTTACAGGTGAGATGTTAATAGATTGTTTAATAAATATGAATGTAATATATTTGATACACTTTGTTATCCATAAGAATTTAATTACGCAAAGTTTCTTTTGCAAGTTTAGAGATACCATATTTGAGGTGACCTCATTATTCTGACAAATGGCCAAAAGGCTAGGGAATGTTATAAATGTTCCCAAACGCCCAAACCCATCTCTTTGATTTCTGTCTGCCTGTGCTGACTGTAATTTTTATAGTTTTAGTCTCTTAAGTTTACTGATTATCATTGTCTTTTACTCTACTCATTCTGTCTCAATCAGTTATGCATTTGCATGCACAGAGTCACTGTCACATGTTTGCCATCTCTTTTGCTGCACTCAAACCTGATGATAAACCTGGTGTTGTTAGATCCTTGGACATAAGTTATTATTTATATTTATTTTGCATTAATTCTGTGTGATATGTATATAAACGTGTACAGTAGCGCTCCCAGATGGTTCTGATCCTATACCTATTGTAATGTTAAGGGATACAGGGTCAACGCAGTCATTAATACTGGAAAGTACACTGCCATTCTCGGCAAAGTCATACATGGGTAATAAATTGCTTATTTGAGGTATCGAAATGGGCTTTACTTCAGTATCATTGCACACTATTCATCTAAAATCTGACCTTATTTCTAGTCCTGTGAGAATCGGTGTGCATTCACAATTAACTGTGGAGAGTGGAGATATGATCCTAGGTAATAATTTGGCTGGAACCAAAGTCCTCCCATACCTGATCGTGTCTGTGGAGCCTTATGTTAGCAGCCAAGATAAAGTGCTGTCACAGTTCCCTTCTCTTTCTCTGTCATGCACTGTGACATGTGAACAGAGGAAGAAATCTGCTGATGTACTTGATCTTTTTAGTTTGTTCTTAGTTTAATCGCTGGAAAGTTCTGAGTGTAAATTACTTGTCCAACCACAAATGTCCTAGGGTTATGAGTATTTGAGAAAAAAAACAATTCTCCCTTAAAAGTGGGTGGGAAACAGTTAATTGCTGCTAGGAAATCTAATGTATCTTTAAACAAATGTATCAGTGCTGCTGCAGACAGAACACAAATTTCAAATGTGCCAGTAGATTTTTTACAGTGTGCTAATGCACTGGTGGAAGCCCTCAGACTCTGAAAGTGAGGGGGCTTATCAAATCGCTTTCCCTACTGGCTATCGAACTCAGATAATGAAACTGGCCCACAAGCACATTTGCTCGGGACACCTCGGTGGTACAAGAGCACAAGATCGTATTGTTAGACATTTCTTTTGTCAAGTAAGAAGTCTTTGGTGTCTGCTTTTGATCTGCACTGGTAACTGGCATCTGGTAACTTGCAAGTAAGCCTAATCATGTAATCCCTCAAGCCCCACTTCAACCTATTCCTGTCATGGGAGAGCCTTTTGAAAGACTCATCCTTGATTGCGTAGGCCCCTTGCCCAAAGCCAAGTCTGGTCCCCAATACATCCTCACAATAATGTATACATTCCGCTACCCGGAAGCCATGCCTCTGCGTTCTATCACCACAAAAGCAGTGGTTAAAGAGTTGGTTAAGTTCTGCTCTATGTCGTCTGGTAAATATCTGGATGTCCTGTGCTATGAGCATTGTGGACCCATTGAATGGCACGGCAACGAAGAGTGGTAGGGATGTGTGCTGGGGGGCACTCAGCAGGGGGGTCTGCATCTTGTTGTGCCTGGCGAATTTCTTCCATTATGTCCCATTGTATAAGGGCTACTATGACAGCCGGGTCCAAAATATCCCAGATCCCAATGTGAATGGGATCATGATAGAGTGAGAGGGCATCAGCTTTACTGATTTTGGATCCAGGAAGGAAAATTACCATAAAGTTAAACCTTGTGAAGAACAGGGCCCATCATGCTTGCCGTGGATTTAGTCACTTGGCCCCTTTAATGTACTCCAAATTCTTGTGGTAGGTGAGTACCTGAAAGACATGCCGAGCTACTTTCAGCCAGTGTCTCCATCCTTCCAAAGCTTCCTTGATGGAAAATAATTCCCTGTTACCACCACCATAATTTGCCTTTGCTGGGGTTAGATTACATGAAAAGAAGGTGCATGGATAGAGTTTTTCTGGATTGCCATGATGTTCAGATAGCACAGCTCCAATACTACAACAGGAGGTGTCTACCTCCATTATGAAGGGGAGATCAGGGTCTGGGTGTCAGAGGATAGGTGCAGTGGTGAAGCGTAGTTTGAATTTCTTAAAAGCATGAGCAGCTTCAGTCCATTTTAGTTTTTTGGGTGTCCCCGAAGCAAGGGGGTGAGCTGGGCTGCTATGGTGCTATAATTCCGGATTAATCATTGGTAGAAATTGGCAAAGCCAAAGAAACATTGTAACTCCTTAATACTGGAAGGAATAGGACATTCAGTTACTGCACTGACCTTACTAGAGTCCATTTCCACTCCCCTGTTGCTGATCCCACTTTTCAGCTTTAACAAGTAGATGATGCTGTAGCAACCTGTTCAATACCAAGCGTACTTGTGAGATGTGAGCTTCATAGTCCTTAGAATAAATGAGTATGTCATTGATGTAGATGATAACAGAGAGATTTAGGAGGTCTTTGAATATCTCTTCAGTGAATGACTGGAAGACTGCAGGTGTGTTGGTGAGACCATAAGGCATAACAGGGTCCCTGTAATGTCAAATGTGACAAAGTCAGTTTTCCATTCAGTCCCCAATAGTCAACGTACAGTCTCAATCTGACATCTTTTTTCTCCACAAAGAAAAATCTAGAGGCAGTGGGTGAGGTGGTGGGTCAGATGAAGCTTTCTCGATATATTCCTCCATGGCTTTAGTTTCAGGAGCAGAAAGAGGGTAATGTAGTGTTAGGTAACAGTTCTATAGCACAATCCCATGGGCGATGTGGAAGAAGTCGTGCCACTTTTTCATTGCAAAAAACCTTTCTTATGATTGTTGTATTCCCAAGGAATGGAAGTCATTCTGGATGTCTCAGGGCTCTCGATGGAGGTGTTGTAGCAAAGCATGTTGAGGAAATATCATCAAAAACATTGGCCTTGGCAGTGAGGGGACCACTAGGTGAGTTCTCTGTCTGTCCAGGATATATGTGGATCATGATCTCTGAGCCAGGGGAATCCTAGGATGATTTGGTTTGCAGGTGAAGAGGTGACGAATGAAACAATTTCCTCTATGTGGAAGAGGCCAATCTGATGGGTATGGTTTGCAACATGATGACACCACTCCCACTGGGTTGGTCATGATTCTTAGTGGGAGGGTGCAGCTTACTGTAGGAACCTGAATCCACTAATGCTGGGACAAAATAAGGGGCATCACCATAGATGAAGATGGGTAGCCAACTGAACACTAAGAGGGTACAGAAACTGGCTCACCTTGGTAGTTTAGGTTGCCAATTTCTCTGGAGAGAAGACACAGTGATGACAAGCTTGGCTGCAGTAAAAACATAGTTGATAATGCTGGCAGAGTAATCATTCCTCAGGTGAAGTCCCGGTGCGGCCTATCTGCATGGGCTCTGTTGTGGTTGTACTTGGCAGGATGAACCTAGTGTGGGTGTGCTGAGGTTGATTGCAAATGAGATTATCCAGGTGGATAGCCATGGCAAAATATTGGGCCAGTGTAGAATCCTCATCTCTACAAGCTAATTCCACTTGTAACACAGGTTGAAGACCTCTCAGAACACGGCTTTCAATGCAATATCATTCCACCCACTGTAGGCTGCAAGAGTACAGAATTTTACCATGTAGTCAGCTGCTGAATCGGTGCCTTGCTTCAACTGGAGAAGCTGAAAAGATACATCACAACTACCAGCAGGGTGTTCAAAAACATAATTTAAAAGCTGAGTGAAATGAGCATAAGAAGTACATACCTGAACATCTCCATCCAATAGGGCCGATGCCCAGTTCAGAGCTCATCCAGCAAGTAATGTCAGAAGGAAAGCACATTTAGGGTTGGTGGGAAAAGAACACATCACATTGTCTGAGAAAACCCCTACACAGATAAGGGGAGCCATCAAACTTATCTCGGAGAGGCATATGAGGTTTTTCGTAGAGCTGGTGTTAGTCAGCGCTTGGAGCAGTTGAGCAGTGGTATCCCGTAGTGCCGTTAGCTGCTCTTGAATGTCCGCCGGCCTAAGGATTCAGAATTCCGGAGAGGGTTCCCTCTGGTGGTCAAGGGGGGCATAGCGAGTGCATACAGGACACTTTGCCAACTTAAATACATTTTAAACAAATGGTGTCATGACCAAAGTTGGATTTGCCTACATGGCCAGAAGGAATTTGTGGCTGAGACTATTTGCATATCTTTTTGGGCTTTCAAAATAGCATCACTTTATATCCCTGTTGATAGGGATATTGCACTGTGGGGGTCTCCTCTGAGAATGTTCAGATGTTATATGGCTTTGAATAATTAGCAGCTTGAGTCTTGAATAAAAAGTGGATTGAGCCATTTAGTAATTGTAGGGTTTAAAAAAAAAAGAAAAGATTATTACTTATTACACTGTATGAGATGATCCTAATAAAAAATATGCTGAATTCTATAGTGGACTGTACAATAACATTTTTGTGTCTGATTATGTGAGGAATATCATCCTTCTGTGTTTAATTGGAAGTGTAAGCTGTTTCCCAGTATATGGAAAATGATGTCAAACATCTAATGCAATGTCATTTTTGTAGAAAACGTGAATTTAAAAATTTTTGAAACATAATTTACACAATGTGCAATAATTTAAAAGATGTTTGTAAGGCGTCTTGTCCACCTGGCTATCTTGATTTTTTTCTCAGCCAGTGTCAGCACTTGGTACAGTTGTGCTCAAAAGCTTACATACCTTGAGAGAATTTGCAAGATGTGTGCCATTTTCTGAGAAAACATAAGTGAGAAGGCAAAACAAATTTAATTTCTTTCTTAAAAGACTCAAGTTCATATGTAAGGCATAACAGAAGGGCACAATCAAACAAAACATGACAATAAAGTAAATGAGGAAATAATCCTTGCTCAAAATTTGCATACCTTTAGTATTTAATATTGTGTATTGCCCCCTTTAGCAACAATGATGGCATGCAGTCTTTTGTAATAATTGTGCATGAGATCCTTAATTCTCTCAGGTGGTAGAGCTGCCCATTCTTCCTTGCAAAATGCCTGCAGTTCCTGTAAATATTTTGGTTGTCTTGCACAAATCTCACGTTTTAAATCTCCCTAAAAATGTCTCAATGATATTGAGGTCAGGAGACTATGATGGCCACTCCAGAACCTTCACCTTTTTTTTCTGTAGCCATTGGAGGGTCAACTTGGCCTTATGCTTTGGATCACTGTCATGTTGGAACATCCAAGGGCATCCTATGCGCAGCTTTCATGCTGTAGAATGCAAATTGTCTGCCAGTATTTTCCGATAACATACTGCATTCATCTTGCTATTAAATTTGACTAACTTTCCTGTGCTGCTGGAGCTCACACAGCCCCAAATGATAAGAGATCCACCACCACGCTTTACAGTGGAGATGGTATACTTTTCACTGTAAGCCTTGTTAACTCGTCTCCAAAAATAAAGTTTATGTTTGTGACTATTAAGTTCAAATTTGAGGCTTGTCTGGGTACTGTCTGGTGTACTGAAAGCGAGCCTTTTTGTGGCATGGGTGCAGTAACGGCTTTCTCCTGGCAACTCGACAATGCAGGTCATTTGTGTTCAAGTACCTCCTTATTGGGCTCCTTGAAACACCACCACTTTTTTCCCGAGCAGCCTGTATTTCTCTTGAAGATGTTTGTGGGTTTTTCTTTCCATCCAGAACAATTCTTCTGGCAGGAGTGGATGAAATCTTTCTTGGTCTACCTGACCATGACTTAATATCAGCAGATCCTCTTATTTTCCACCTGTTAATCAGAGTTTGATCAGTACTGACTGGCATTTTCAAGTGTTGAGATATCCTTTTATATCTTTTTCCTGCTTTATAAAGATCAAATACCTTATTACACAGGTCCATTGGTAATTCTTTTGTCTTCCCTATGGTGCAGTTTCCAGGCAAGTCAGTGCATCATCTCATGAGCTTAGAAACACACTGACTATTTATGTGCAGACACTAATTAAAATTATATATGAGTCACAGGTGTGAAAACTTTATAATGTGGCCACACAGTCAAGGATATTTAAACATTTGATCAGGGTTGTTTGGGTGAATTCAGTTATCATTAGGTTTTAAAAAGCAGTCAAACAACTATGTGATAATTAATGACTTCACGTGACCACTTTCCTTAAAGAAAAAAATCTTTTGCATTATCAAATTTCCCAATTAAATGGCAATGTTTAACAATTTCTTTCAGGGAATGCAAACATTTGAGCACAACTGTAGCCCTGTTCCTCTTCTGCTATGTAAGCAAAGTTGTGAAGATTGAGTGCATGAAGTGTCCAAAATTTCACACTTCGTTTTGTTGGATGTGCATCATCAAGCACTTCTTCTTGCTTCTTCTTCAGTGTGAACACATTACATAAGTATGCAATTTCGAGCACGCCTTATGTTCTGCTGACATCATCAGTCAGTGCGATCTGAGCTCATGCAGAAAACATAGTTGTATAAACAAACATTCAAGTGACCATTAGTGTTTTTTGTGTTTCACCATTGGCAGTGCCACGTCTTTAGCTGTTTCAAGAGTTCCCTGTAATCCTATGCTGCCCTCCTTTTGGTGGCCTTTGGAACATCATCATAGCAGTGCTCACACTGCTGTCTTTGGGCACAGAGACACTAAATTGGTCACTGGTGAGCACTTCATGTGCAAACTAAGACCACGGATTGCTGCTCATGACCAAATAATTCATTTATGAAGTGCAATTTTTGTCTGAAACAGTAAAATGAAATGGAAAACGATTGAGTGTAAACCCAGATTTAGTTCTCACCAATCTATCTTCACGGATATTACAGAATTGAAGAATTCTACATTTAAAACAAAGATTTAAAATGCATTTGTAAATTAAAAGGACAGAATGGACAGGTGAGGGCTCCAAAAATGGCAGACAGGAGAGAGATATATTCTGATGGCTAGGGTGACAGAAAGGCTGGCAGAAGACATGCAGACAGATTTGGGCAGGAAGGCAGGCAGACAGATTCGGGCAGACAGATAGAACCCAGGTCTAATAATCTGCGCAGGGGTCATACAGTAACCAGGTATCAGACAGAACAGGCTTTCAGGTTATAAACAGGATCCAAGTCTTAATCCAGAAACAGTTCCAGGGTCAAACAGGTACTCACAGCTGGTTTCCAGCTCCTGATTCATGTGCTCAGTTTGGCTGTTGGGTTGTGGGTGGAAACCAGATGACAGGCTGACCGAGATTTGCAAAATTCGGTCCAGAACTGCGCGGTGAATTGGGGTCCTCTGTCCGAAACAATGTCCCTGGGGATGCCATGAAGCCTGAACACATGCTGAACCAACAGGACAGCAGTCTCTTTAGCAGAGGGAAGAGGAGAGAGAGGGACAAAGTGAACCATGTTAGAAAACCAGTCAACTATGGTGGGTATAGTGTTATTACTGTCGGAAGAAGGCAGACTAGTGATGAAATCTATGGCGATATGAGACCAGGGGCATCTGGGAACAGGTAATGGGTGGAGTAATCTACGTTTACATTTACATTTCTGGCATTTGGCATATGCTCTTTTCCATATGCCATATCTCTTATACAAAAGTGCTTTAAGTCTCTATCAATGAATACATTAACACTGGTTCAATAGGTTACAGACTTAGGATACCATTAGC